>NW_026859937.1:0-44081 GCF_026571515.1 Ruditapes philippinarum
TTTGTTCAAACATTCAGGCGTTCCTCATTCAGAAGAGCTATGCTATCAGTTTGGTGCTCCATTCTTAGACGTCACGCCATGTCCGAACTCACGTAACGTCACGTGTCCAGTCACGTGGGGAAAAAACCAAAATTGGTCGATAGCCGACAAGCAAGTCAGTCTTGAAACAATGAAACTTTGGGCAGGCTTTGCCAAATTGAAGTTTGTTATCATTATCATTTATTTCTTGTTATTAATAATGTATGCTCAAAACAGTGCTTTTCAGACCGATATTCATTGTTGTACGAGCATTTTTGAAGTGACTTATATTTCAGAATACGGTATTTTGTGATTGTTTTATAAAGTGCAGACTTAATGAGTATGATTCTACAAGAATGTAAGATAGTGCAAGCACAAAATTACACCAATTACATAAGCTGGACAGTTGATGTTGAACACTAATTTCGTTCCAAAATACAAACAAAACAGATTTGAACTTATAAATGTACGAGTATTAGAAATATTATTGTGAATATATATTTCTAACATTCTTTTCTATTATTTCAGACAGAATAGCGCTATATTTCCATCTAGTGATGGAAGCCACCAGAACTGGTCTCAATATTCGCCCGGTGAAAATATTCTGAACATAAGTACAGCGATAACACAGGAACATCTCCGAAAAACCAATGGCGTTCGTTTTTGGGAAAGTTTTAATTACCTAAACCTCTCTGAACACATTCCAGATGTCTGTCATTCTGAATCAAGTATTCTTGTAGGGAAATAAATCTAAATATTTGAAAATAATGTGCGTGTCCTTTTTTTTTACATAAAGATCAAATTTATGTTTTTCTGCTTTATTTTTTAATAACAGCTAAATAGTTAATTTATATTTGAAAAGGAAAACAAATTATAAATATTTGTAATTTTAATTTCTTTTTTTAGAAGGTGTATGTAAAAAACATAATTTGAAAATAATAATTTGACAACTATTGACCAGATGGACTGTTCAACTAAAGAACATTAGTTTACAAGATAAATTCAAGTACAACCATCAATAAGTATATATACCATAGTTCATAGACCTGAGCAAACAACATTTCAGGGCACTTGTTACACATTATTGACTTATTACTGTAAATTCTTCTCCCAGTTTTCACAATTTAGGATACCCATCTTCATCATTAATAAGTGGAAACGGTGAAAAGTAGCCCTATGTATCAGAAGGAAGTGAGCTAATGGAAACTTAGATAACACTTTTTGATATTTGATCTATAGTTCAAAATATTTGGATCATTCTATTTACGCATACTAACATTTGTCAAAGACGATAACATTGTCAACTTTTGGTAAAAACTAGCTTTAAGATTTACAGAATTTTAGTTTGGAAAGTAATGGTATATAGCCTTACTTTAATATCACATTAATTTAATTATATTTCAAATCATTTTGTACACTATTTCATTACTGTTAATATTTTATGCGATAAGTTAATCACTATTGATGAGGAAATACTTATACGCCAAACTGGTATTTATACGAAGTATATATACTTCTATACCCTGTGCACTAATTAGTGCTTTAAGAACATACACACGCCCGTTTAACTCACAACGAGTGGAAAATGTCCATCGGTTAAAATGTTGTGAGCAACTTCCGTTCCTCGTTGTGAGCACCCATCTTTGACGTGTGACACGATAAACAAGGTGAGTTTTTCATAATTTTTGAAGATTACAGACATTTGTGTAAAAATATCGAAATGCAGTTAGCTAGCGATGTGTTTTCCGAGTATGCACATGTAAAGATATTGCCTGTTGGTGGACAATTTGATGGAAATACCGTGCGACGCAGTCACTCGGGGTAGCAGGAAAACTGGAGGCAACTTCTCTTTGGACCTAATTTAACATTGAAAACGTCGATTCTGGTGACGTTTTGTGCATTCTAACCTTAAACAGATGCCCACAAGTCTTCAGAGTAAATTATAATCTGAAAGTCTTCATAGAAACGAAGATATACCCTTTTTTGCTTCAATCCTCGTTGTGAGCACCATAACCTCGTTGTGAGCAAGACAAGTGCAGTCCTTGTCTGGTTTTAATATGAAATTCAAATGGCAAGAATACAATTTTCAATCTACCAAAAGCAATCAAAACGTTTTTGTACAATAGTTTTTCTTTGCAATAGTTCTTCTTTTTCTTTTTTGAAAATAATATTTTTCATATTCACAAGTCATCAGATTAACAGAAGAACTAATCAGCGGAGGTAAATTAGCTATTTTATTTCGTATACTCTAGTGTGGCACGAGTGAACATCACGGGGAGTTTATGATTATTTCAACAATTTCACAATCTGTGTGATACACACATACATGTGTTTATCCTGAGCTGAAGACTGACCAAGTTATGTAAAACAAGAACTATCACGGTAAGTTGACAATGCCCCCGAAGTGGTGTTTTGTCCTTTGATTTATGGACCAGATAGATTATTTGACTTTGGACAATTAGATCTTCAATGTGAAGGTCATTCAAGGTCAAGGTGAAATAAATATAGGTCAGTTGGAAGGTCTTGTCCAAAGGGGCATTGTGTCCAAATATGAATTAATTCCACTTACTTATAAAGAAGTTATGACCAATGTTAAAGATTTTGGATGTTCTAGGTCATTCAGGGTACAAAGTAAAAAAATACAGATCAGTTTGAATGTCTTGTCTGTTTGTTGTTTCAAAATATGAGTAGAATCCGTATGCTAATAAGGAAGTTTTGACCAATTTTTAAGTTTTGGACAATTTGACCTTCAATGTGAAGGTCATTCAGGGGTCAAGGTCAAAAGAATATAGGATAGCTGAAAGGCCTTGTCCAGATGTGTTGTGCCTAAACAATATGCCAAATCTTAATTGTTTTTGGACAATTTGACCTTCAAGGTAAAGGCCATTCAGGGGCCAAGGTAAAAAAAAATACAGGTCCGTAGGAAGGTCTTGTTCTTCGGGATGTTGTGTTCAAATATGAATCAAATTCGTTTACTAATACGGAAGTTATGGCCAATGTTTAGTTTTCGGACAAATTGACGGACTGACAGACGGACAGTTTAAAAACTAATATGCCTTTCCTTTGGTGTATGCACAACGTCTTGCAAAAAAATGCTGCTGTGCAAAAACGTTTTAATTGCTGTGGTAGATTGAAAAATTATATTTTCACCATCTGAATTACATATTAAAACCATACACGCACTGCGCTTGTCTCGCTCACAACGAGGTTATGGTGCTCACAACGAGGATTAAAGCAAAAAAGGGTATATCTTCGTTTCTATGAAGACTTTCAGATAATAATTTACGCTGAAGA
This sequence comes from Ruditapes philippinarum, assembly GCF_026571515.1. NCBI lineage: Eukaryota > Metazoa > Mollusca > Bivalvia > Venerida > Veneridae > Ruditapes > Ruditapes philippinarum. Next base: position 3,313 of record NW_026859937.1, read on the forward strand.
CTTGCGGGCATCTGTTTAAGGTTAGAATGCACAAAACGTCACCAGAATCGACGTTTTCAATGTTTAATTAGGTCCAAAGAGAAGTTGTCTCCAGTTTTCCTGCTACCCCGAGTGACTGCGTCGCACGGTATTTCCATCAAATTGTCCACCAACAGGCTACTCGGAAAACACACAGCTAGCTAACTGCATTTCGATATTTTTACATAAATGTCTGTAATCTTTAAAAATTATGAAAACCTCACCTTGTTTATCGTGTCATACGTCAAAGATGGGTGCTCACAACGAGGAACGGAAGTTGCTCACAACATTTTTACCGATGGACATTTTTCACTCGTTGTGAGTTAAACGGGCGTGATACAGGTGTTGCAAAACTTATTTAAGTGTATAAAAATAAGGCCAAAAAATGTCACATTGAAGACTCTTGAACTAAATAAATAATGCATTGAATAGCCTAGTGACATCGTTAATGTTAATTTTCAAAGATACATCTTTTTCATAACAAGGTAGCAATATTACACCAAACGTCATTAACTTAAACGTCATTCTTTGGGGCTGTGACTAAAAAAAGGATTGGAGCACCACACTAAATACCGTATTCCGGTATATACCGGACAAGGCGCTTGAATGATAAAATGCTAAAATCTTGCCTTTTTACCCAACGGAATGAACTAAAACAGGTCTAATTCATCTTATCACACCGAATTAAGTGCGATAATGAAGAAAAAATGTAAAAATATGCGAAAAAAACTATATTTGTCTATTTTGTGATCATGATTTCTGCAAGCGTCTAGAGGTACTGCTCCAATCCTGTATTGAGCTAAATCCATTCTTTGGCCGGTTTGGAAATTGATTTCCCTTTTTGGTATATTATACGAGAATCTTTCGAAAATGGTGTTTTAAAGATAAAGTTAAGACTTCGTGTATATGCAAAGGGTGTATCTATTGAACATAAAACAAACGTGACTGTAAGTAAACTAATAACCTTCAGGCACAGCGTCATCACTTATTACAGAACTGGATATATATATATACATATATATACATATAAAGCACTTTTCGTCACAAATATGTAAACATAATTGTAAATGAAAGATTGTTCATTCTTAATTTAGTTTATTTAATTCTAATTAACTGTAAATAACAAAACATAGTGATGACCTTTACACTGTGCTTAAGTCAAGACTTTTTTAGAATACTTGCACGTACGTTTCATTTCTGCCGATGAAAAAAATCAATTAAAATATATAGTCTCTCAAATGTGCCACTGTTAAAAATTGGGAGAAAACACCTTTTTGGCATTTTGATTTGCACTGTATTATAAATGTTTTTTACCATATTCACATTTTTTCAATAATTACCATGAAAAATGTTTCTATTTTCTAAATAAAAGGTAAACTCTATTTAAAATAAAAAATGTTCTATACCAAATACACCAAAATAATCATGTTAACTTTCCAGGTATGCAAAACGTTATACATATATGGGCTAGAATTATTTGTTGTATAAACAAGTTTCTTGAAAGGACAAAACTCCTCACATAATTTGCTAGAAGGCGAACTTTTAATGTCTGCTTTCAGAAAAGTCTCCATGATTTCTTTGTTATTTATGTAGTATATATAATATGTACTTATAATAACTACACATTTTGATCTGTTAACAAATGTTTCTTTAATTATACAAATCAAGGAAATCTAGTTTCAAACTTTCGAAAAAAATATTGATTCGATTTTTGTAATGCATTTTTTATTTCTAATAATGTCAATCATTGATCACATTGAGTACACCACCTCCAAAAAATATTTAAATGCCAAAAATTAGAAAACACTTACCAGAAAATAGTACACATAACAACAATTTCAACATTATCATCGTTAGTTACTGTCGTAAGTAATTCATTTTCTTTGTGTAATGCACTTTTATAAACGCCTCTAACCAAATAGATTGATTTTATCATTAGAAAAAAAAATATTGTTTTCGTCGATAATATTTTGTATATACAAATAAACCAGTCCAATACGTGGGAATTGCCTTTTACATTTTCAACCTGTTGCCTAATCACGTGGCGTTTGCTGATCTGGGTGTGGCAAAAAAATAAAAAGACGGTCCAAGTAATATCTTCTTCCATAACTCATTCAGTGTAACGTTTATTTTTATAGTAAAAAGTGTATAGCACGATCATTATAGTGATCACTCATATATAGAATGATTATTCAGTATTTTTTCTCGTAGTCTATGTATTTGTTACTAGAATGAACGTGTTGTACTCTTTTTAATGTAAAACATGGTATGCTAAATTGTTAAGTGTCGTTAATTATATACATAGAACAGCATATATTTCTGTTCGAAACTTATATAAGATATAAGAGTTAATTTTTATATTGCTTCAATCATGATGATATGCCTAGAATTCTTAGACATTTAAATATCTAAATAATGCCCTGAGACAGATTAATTATGCTCATTTTATGAACTTCATCAAAATTTAAATTTTATAGTTTAGCATTTCATTCGAATTCAATTAATTATTTCATTTACGTTATTAAGATGAAATTCAAGCGAGGTCTTTTAAACGCATTAAGGATTACTTTATGTTATGTATTTATTTCTACAAATAACGGGATTGTGTCTGGATATGATCTTGATCTGGTAGGGAGTCAGATCTCAAGTTTGAATTTATTCTTAGGCATCCCGTACGTCGAGCCACCGGTTGGAATACTCCGATTTGTCAGGCCTAAAAAACCTATAGCATCCGTCGCGTTTAAATGCTTCTCATTATTCACCTGCATGTCCTCAACCGATATGGTTTCGTAGACGCTAAGTCATTTCACCGCCTCGTTTTATTTATTTATTTATTTATATTATCTTTTGTAAATTATACTTTTTTTTGTCATTCACTTTTGATATTTGTTATACCAGGTACTTATTTACATTATTTTTGTCCGTCATTACTCCTGCCGTGAATTTAAAAATTAAATGATGTTTTAACCACATGAAGTTGAGTGATTACTATTTCGCTTACTATTTATATTAGGGAGCGTATATTTCGCTGAACAGCATTCTCAAATGCCACAAAATCAAGATTCTCTTATCATTTTATTATACGCCATAACGAATTTTAGATCTGGAAAAGGAAAAACATCCGGTTTGATTGAGTCTGTTCATGGGGGACTATGGAAAAAATGCAACACCCATAGCACCGGCGTAGGTGGTATACGATCTTCAACACTTGTGCTGAAATCAATGATCCCGAAGGACCAAAAAAATATAACAATAGCAACAAAACGCTCAACAGGGATGTTTATCTCGAGAGAGCTACACGAATGTCTTATTAATATTGACAATCATTTTTTATTTATATATTCTTAGTTATTTTTATTTTTATCTTTTTTTTTTTTAAATTTTGTTTTCAAATAAAATTATTTCCTTAATGCTATCCATGTAAATTAAAAAAATTCAATTTCATCATACATTCTAGCAAGATATTAGAAAACATGTAAATCTTTCTTTATGAAAAATTAAAACCACTTACCATAGAAGTATGAAAAAAGTTTCAATTTTTCAGTTTTCATTTCTACAATAAAACTTTTTTATACAGACCATCGATTTTAACATTTGTATATTAAAGCAGTTTCACTACTTCATCAAAATATCCCTTTGAATATTATACAAGTTTCATTTAAATTTTCAAATCTATCTTTGCCCGTGTCTCACTTCTCTATTGTTAATTTAGATGTACTCAGATTATGGGTACGTTATACCGCATATTCTAACACGACCCGCATTTTTCCCCATTGTACATAGAAGAAACGAAAGTGTGTGTTATTTAGGAAATAGATATCAATTCTGAGTGCATTGTTGTAGAATAATGCACGGTTTGAGTTCAAATGCGTAGTAATATAATCACGAAGGCCGATAGGCCTGAGTGATTAATTACAAAGCATTTGAACGAAAAACGTGCATTATTGTACAATAATGCACGAAGAATTAATATCTATTTCCATTCTAACACGTCAAGAAAAAATATAATTATTATTATAAAGTTGGACTTTATGTTTGGCGGTTAAATTTGTTTTCGCCTTAGAGTTTCCAATAGAAACGTTCTTTAAAGGCCGTTCCAGTGGGTTGAAAAAAACTGTCGTTAAATCTACCGTGTGTAGAAAAATTTTGAGAATAACGAATTTTGAAAACGTTGATAAAACTTTGTTTGTTTATTTTATTTCATTCTATAATTTTCCAAGCGAAATACAAATTATTAAAAGTGAAATAAATGTAAAACTTAACTCGTCTGCGACGTTAAAATAGCGAACTTGATTTTGATTGTTTTGCACGTGCTGTTTGGCGCTACATTGTGACGTCACGTAAACAACTATTTAAACGTCTGTACAGCGTTAACGACTGAATTAAAGATATTGGTGTTCGGATTTATTTTCTTAGTTAGACCATTTTCTATCATTCTAGATAGTTTTCACAACAAAATTCGACAAAAAATTGTTTTTATTTATCAGATTTTTCAAACAAAATGGCGCCCTCAAACACAGGGAGATAATAAGAACGGCGAGTGCATTGTTGCAGAATAATGCACGCTTCGGGCCTTCTTTGTCTATATAGAAAAATTTCCGATAGTGTTAGAATATGCAATAAAATCACAGTTTGACGTTCTATATTTAGACATGTGACGTAATCATTACTAGTATACACGTGACGTAACCACTATAATGTGACGCGCTAAAAATAAGTACGGAAACAAATCAGGCGCAATTTAGGTTAATGTCGGGTTTGGCAGCATTTATGTGTTATTGTCGTGTTAGAATCGAAATAACATATCCAAATCGGTGATTTTATCGCTTGATATAACATCACTGTTTGTCGTTCGGATGCGCATCATTATATCACTCGGGCTACGCCCTCGTGATATAATTCCTCGCATCCGAACTCCAAACAGTGATGTTATTGAGCGATAAAATCACAGTTTGGGATATATTATTTCTTAAACAAACTATCCCAAAAGTATGTGTTCAAGTATAGGTCAGCCGACTCATCAAGAAACCGAGGATCGGTAACTTATTTTGTCACTTACTTAATCTTTAGATCTGTTAGATTGTCGTTTTTTTTAAATCTTTTGCCTTTGCAAATAGTTCATAATCTGAAATACATGTACGAGGGTTGTCCGGAAGGTTCCTATACATCTTCGTTACTGACTAAAACAAAACATACGTTTTACAAATTGAACAACGGCATGAAATGACTCATTGCCGGTATACGTGTTTGTGCCCATCGTACATTGAAATAGTTTTCGCCAGTTATGTATAAACACTACATTCTTCATATTCTACGTTCCAGAACAGTGATTTGTTACGTCAAACATTGATCTTACATCATACATCAGGGGGTTTCCAGAAGGGGGATGTGCCCCCTTCTGTTTGGGGGGGGGGGTTTGAAGGGGGCGGAGTCCCCCTCATCGCCAAGAAAATTTTGGACTTGTGAGAGGCTTAAAATGACCCCAGGTTGATCATAAGGTAACGTGTAACCAACGCTGAAAAGCCTTTGACTCTATCTCAATCCCTTGAGAAGTTGCAGCACTTTGAAGAAATTTTGATGGAAAAAATCGAGGCAAAAATGTGATTTTTGGCAATTTTGAGATGTCCCCTCGTTGCCATGGTAACAGGAAATTTAAGACTGAGCATGTCGTAACAAAGGCAATGGTCAAGTCAACATTTGTGCCAAGTTTGATTAGTATTGAAGCATTTTTCATAGTTTCATAGCAGTTTGAACTTGTTAGAGGAGGCTTTTCAGTGAAAATGGCCATTTTTCACAATATGCTCATGGGGGAAAGGGTTAAACATAAAGTTGAGATTATTTAGCCCTTACTTGTAACAATAAGACACAAAGAAAGGTAGATATTTTATACTTTTATTAAACAATTCAAAGTACAGACTTAAGTGTAAGTAATAAACCTTCATGGCACACCAACATCACTCTTATTTCAGAACTACATTTTATATACCAATATTTCACACAGACGAAAACAAACATGTGTTTGAATGACACATGTAAAATCAACACATTTAAGACTCATAAATGTTAGATAATTTACGATCATGAATGTAAGTAAATGTGGTGTAGCAAAGGAAGTTTAAGTAACAGTTAACTATCAATAAACACTATTGAAAAACTGACGTTTAAACATATCTATCTGTCATGTTATAATATTACAAATGAAGAAATTTTAGAAGAAAAAAATACAACAAGAGCATCGCATGCGGTATGCGGTGTTAACGTTCGTCTGTTAAACAATAAATAAAATCTAAGTTAATAAGGGGCATAACTATAGAAATTGAGCTTTCAGAATTATGCCCTTGTCTTACAACTGCACCTCGTCATGATAAGCAAGTATTCCAAGTACCATGTTGACACTTTTTAAATGTTTTAATAATGGACTACATTGAATTGAACGACAACTACAATGACGACGCAGCCATCATAATAGCTAGACCTTTCCTTTCAAACAGACAAGCTAAAAGTAGTTCAAGTTAATGTTACATTGCTTGATAATTGAAGTATAACTATATCACACAATGTAACAATTAACATTAGGGGGACGTTGCAAATTTAGAATTTATGAAACCTACAAAAAACAGGACTATCTTCAATGTTATACATATAAAAAACTGACAAATATATAATATACAAATTTTTTTTAATGTAATACATTAGCCATATTAGCATATGTTTAATATGCAGTGTCATATCAACTTGTGTAAGAATAATACATACTAGTTTATTTATACTAACAGATGTAAAATTAACACACACAAGACAAACCCATGTGAGATCATTCATGGATCACTTTTGTTAGTAACATCACTGGGGTAGTTATCTAAAATTAGTAAATACTACAGTAAACAAAATGTCCACATGTTTTTGTCATGTGCTTGTACATGAAAACTTTGTCACTTCAGTGCAGTAATGGGTTAAGTCCTTCTAAATTTAATAGGAGTTAACCAGTTATTGCACTTAAGAAATGACTTGTAGACAAAAAGAAAAAAAAACTTCTAGTTTAATATAATATTTAAGGCAATGATGATGATGATGATGATGATGATAATGATGATGATGATAATGATGATGGTAATGATGATAAAGATGATGATAAGGTCCACGGTGGCTGAGATGATGATTATTATATAATAATTGATAATTCTCATAATGATATTGGTGGTACTGAAAATTGAGTGAACTCTGATATTGAAAACCATGCTAATGATAATGATGACGATGATGATGATGATGATGATTACGATGATGATGATAATGACAAATTTAGTAAAATGGTGCACTGTTAATTTTTAAAATACCTCCTTAAGATCAATACAAAAATGATCACAGTGTTTACTATGATACTGAAAGCAAAGAAAACAGAAAAATAATACACAGAAATAAAACAAGTTCATTCAATTGAATTGATATCCTCTTCAAAATGATTCAAATCACATACTTGAAGATTTTGAGTAATAATGTACGAGTTTTGCCCAGGAATATTCTTTTACAAAGGGCAGTAACTTCAAAATTATGCAAGAGTGTTATTACTGTATTACTTTCTTTGCTCACTTCATAATATTTTACTTTTAAATATACTTTCAAAGTAATCTTGAAAATTAGCATGAATATGGAAAGAGGCATGCTACTTTAAGTCTCAGAAATGATTTTTATTTGCTTGGGTCGTCAGACCAAACAAATAATGGTAGCGAAATTTCAGAGCCTAATGCTGTTAATTGGAAATGCCTAAAGTAGTCCACTTTTTTGAAGCGGTTACTTCCCTTTATATGTACACTAACGCCGAAAAATTCAGGGGAGATCAATGCGTAAAGATTGTCAAATGAGAGGCGCATTAATTTTCAAGCAAAGTAGTTCTCGAATGGTAGAAGATTTCTAATATTGTTTCATTCTTTATAGATATACATGCTTACAGTAAGCTCCATGATTATTTACATCTGTGTTAAACAACAGGTTTAGCGTCAAAATAATAAGAGTTTCAAACCCTAATTTAGAACAATATAGTTTTCTTCAAGCCGTTAACATATAACTTCACCGTGGCCGAGGGGTTTGCACGCTCGCTTATAAATCGAGAGGTTTGGAGTTCAAATCCCAGTTGAAGCAACTCATTTTTTTTATATTTTTTTTTTAAGTCAAATAAACATTGAATTGACTATCAGTGTTGCAATTAGTCTTAAAGCCAATTTACTACAGTTAAAACACTGGGAAGCATTGGTGGCACTATACAACAAGAGCTGTCACAGGAGACAGCGAAGCTCGACTAATAAAATGCTGGACGCAGTAAGGAGGACAAAACTATGAAAGAAAAATCAATTATGTATAATTAAGTATTAAGTTATATTAGTAAAAATATAACATTTGTTAACATCAATTCCAAGATCAAGGGGAATAATTCTAGAAATAGTCATGCAAGAGTTATGGACCTTGCCACACAACATTTGTGTAATGATAAGAAATATATATTTGAAGTTTGAAGTAGATATCTTAAAAAATAAAGAAGTTATTATATTTCTTAAAGAAAATCCTAAGTTCAAAGAGAGATAAATCTGTAAATATTGCTTCAAGAGTTATGAACATTGTCACATAAAATGTAAATGATTATAAGGAATAAGTATTTGAAGTTTGAGGTAGATACCTTTAAAAATAAAAAAGTTAAAATAAAAAATAACATTTTTCTAGTAAATAAATCTAAGTTTATGGGGAGATAATTCTTGCAATATTGGTGCTAGAGTTATGAACCTTGTCACATAAGATGTGGATGATGATAACGTAAATATATTTGAAGTATGAGGTTGATCCCTTAAGAAATAAAGAAGAAACAGTAAGAAATAGTATTTTTTGAGGAAAATTCTAAGTTCAAGGGGAGATAAATCTGAAAATATTGGTGCTAGAGTTATGAACCTTGTCACATAAGATGGGGATGATGATAAGGTACATATATTTGAAGTATGAGGTTGATCCCTTAAGAAATAAAGAAGTATCAGTAAAAAATAGTATTTTTTAAGGAAAATTCTAAGTTCAAGGGGAGATAAATCTGAAAATATTGGTGCTAGAGTTATGAACCTTGTCATTTATGATGTGGTTGATGATAAGGAACATATATTTGAAGTTTGAAGTTGATACCTTAAGAAATGGCAAAGTTATACTGAAAAATATTTTACTGCACCAAAACTTTAATCTAAAATCTGGACGCGGACGCTGGGGCGAGTAGGCCAGCTCTCCATATACTTCGTATAGTCGAGCTAAAAACAAATTGGTTTATAATCTCACAACCTTCACCTTTCTGACATTCTGAGACCCAAACAAATTCAGTGCCTTCTGTGCTTTGATTTTTTTCTTTCTGTAGAAAGGCAATCATGGGCTTTATAATGTTCTAATAATAGATTTAGGACATGTGTAAAACTTATTACCTGATGAATACAGTGCCAAATGTGATATGATTTGTGATATAAAAGGTAGCAAAAATGAAAATAAAATGGTACTTTGACTTCTATACAAACTACCAAATCACTATAACTGTACGAATTGCTAAATCACAAAAGATGGCTCAACTTATATATACTGGCAATGAGTAACTTTTAAGAATCTGCAACTGGACACCAAAAATATAAAGCTTTTGAAAAAAGAAAAACAAATAGCTATATTGAGACTTGATGGGTCTTAAATGGTAATTTGTGAAATTTCATAATGAAACTATACAAAGTAGTTTAAATTACAAAAAATATTAGTGCTTATAAAAATGCGCTGTATCATATATCGTTAAGCAAAGAAAATTGTACATTTACTTGAAATTTAACTCTTAAAAGTTAGCAAGAAATTAACTTGTCAATAAAATAACTGTTCGTTTTGTTGATTTTCATTGGTCAATCATGAAGTTCATGTTTCCTGTAAAAGTTACTGTATAAGTTCTACATGGCTGCAAATTTTTAAAATTAGTCACAACAATACAAAGAAAGGATTTTGCAGATTCAATAATTTGCTATAAAACAGGTTATAACTTGAGCTGCCACAGGAGCGACACAGGATTTTATGTAGATCCATTTACCGTTATTTCTGAAGGTGAACATTTGAGTTAAAGGGAGACACAGGCAAAATTTTCATCTCTTAGTTTTGAATTTTTCATTCACTATTCTGTAAATGTCCACAAAATGAATACACTAGAGAGTCGAAGGAACAAAACTTGACTCCATATAAAGAATAAAATGGTGGTTTCCTAACTTGACCCGCGTGGGTCAGGTTAGAGCGCTATGATTTCACAATAGTTGTCACAGTGAACTCTGGAAACGTTAAAGAAACATGCGAAATGAATGACTTGGACTTGTTTCAATCATACAATATCCATAATATCTGTAATTGTAACTTCAGGGGTTTGTTCAAGTTACAAGACTTGTTTTAAAACTATTCGGTGATTCTGTTGGCGTCTGAATTTCGTTCAACATATATAGATATATTTACACTTCAAACCCAAAATATATAGAATTTATACAGAAATTCAAGCTTGGATTTGTGTCATTTGTCATTTTAGCTTGATTTGTGTACATTAGATCATTTTTATATTTTTGTCATTATTTTGCCTGAGTATCCCCTTTTAAAAGTTTAAAAAAAAATTTGTCCCAAAGGGGACAAGAAAAAATATTTGATACTCGGACAAAAAATTTTCTAAAATTTTTCCTTTAAAGGGGGCCTTGATTGAACCCGGAAAGAAGTGGGATGATGGGTTTTTGCACACCCCCTTTTTGAGTAAAATTTAAAAAAATCCTTTAAGACGTAAAAGGGTTTAAAAGCGTGGAAATGGGGGGATGGGGCCAAATTCACCCGAAACCCAGGGCAAAGGGTTTAAGCATAAACCCCCCCCTACTTTTTGTTGGGAAGGGGGGGGTAAAAATTTCGAGGTTTTTAAAAAGCTGGTTGGTACTTTAACAGCAAAATATAAAGGGACAACCTTTTAAAATACGCCCTCAATCTATCCAAAAAAAAAAAATTCTTTTAAAAAATTTTTTGAAACTTTTAAATTAAAAATAAAATATTTTAACAGGAGTCAAAGTGAGGTATTATTAATATGTCATAATTAAATTTATAACAGTACAAGAGTACAAATCAAAACTGCATATACAACTACTTTACATCGCTGATTCAATTCAACAAGAATACAATAACAAAAGTACAACAACAAAAATACTTTACACGTATAACTTAAAAGAAAACAACAATTGTTTTGAAAATGAGACAATGAAGAAGTCTTTATAATACTTTTCGTCCTACAAAAAATGAAGCTGTATGTAAACATATAAACATTTTATAAATAAAAGATTGCTTATTTGATCTAAATATTACCCTTTTATAAAGTAAAGCTTGCAAAATTGCAATACATATTGTGTAGCTTAAGTCCATACTGGCAATACTAAACAAATATTGTGCAATGACATCAGCAAAAGAAACAACTATCAACAATTCAAGTAATCAAAACATTTCTTTTTTAAAAATCTCTGACTTCAATATATTGCGGTAATGGCATAACAATGAGAATGAAACAAAATTTGAGATGACTTAAATATAGAATGAGATACAAACACACTTAAAGCATTTTTATATATAATTGTAAAAAATACACCAACTTTTGATGATCATCTTAAAATTTTGTTTGTTTGTTTTAGGTTTTATGTCACGTCGACACAGTATAAGGTCATATCGCGACGTTCCAAGCTTTATTGGTGGAGGAAAGACCTCAGGTAGGCCTTTCCGTGCATTATTTCAGGCACGAACGGGCACCTGAGTAGAACCACCGACATTCCATCTTAAAAAGGGAGACTAATCTGACCAGTATAAACCATTTTACCAAACAATGGTTTGTGGTCTTCAGGTGGCCATCATTTACAGGTGGAAGTGTAATGCAACAAAGGTTTATTGGAAATTAATATATTTACAGTTGTATAAGAACTGGAGATCTCGTGATTATAAGTGGTTTTTAGCTAAAACCTTTAAAATATGAGTAAATATATCTTTAGTATTTTCTTATAATAATTAGCAAAGTACTTTTCTAATAGCATAGTGTTACATGTACATTCAGCATGATCTATTGAGACATCAAAGTAAAAGTTATCGTAAGATCTTCACAGAATTGCTTTACACAAATTATAAATGATAAAACGACAATTAGATTATCCTCAAATAATTAGGCATAAACTAGGGCTGGGAACGAATAAGGAATTTGATGTTCGAATATTTGTTTTCCATATTCGAATATATTCGAATATTCGTTTTTTATAACATTTGTACCAATATTTTCTCTTTGACGTATACGTATCCGAAATTGATTGCGTCAAAATACTGTACAATTTTAATATGTTTTGGAATAATCCACGAATAAAAATACCTATATAACTACGGTAAAAGTTTTTTTATTTTATATACATGTATTGTAAATCAACATAAATGTTTACTTTTGAAATAAATTCATAATTTGATTGCCTTTTTGTTCAGTTAATCCGACTGCTGGTCATTTGTCTTCATGGTCTTATTAACTGTAGGTAACTCACGTGACTTGATTGACAGTAATATGAATCACCGTAGCTTCTTAGCCCCAAAACACATAATTTACATTGAAACTTAACTTGAATTATTTATTTATAATTTTAGATAAGGTTTAAAATATTCTTCAGATAACATTTAGCTATAACGCAGTAAATATCACAACGGAGTTTAGTTTTCTACGGAATAAAAATATTTTGACGGAATATAGACAACTGACCATGCTTACATAAAGACACCGATTAATACGTGTCGATTTTTTCGTCTTCAAACAAATTTAAGACCATTTAACTGACTGATTAATCGGGACCAGATTATTGCAACAGAAACACAATAAATTTAAGATAAATTTTAAAATCGGAATATTACATTATAGTTCTGTTCAACAGGTAAATTTGAAACTGTGAAACGGGGTGCCCTTTTGATCAAACTATAGACCCAAAGTTTTTTCAACAGTTAATTGGGCGAATAATCGTTGACGACGTGTCATACAAACGTGTGAACAACTGGTCAAGTAAAAGGTACAATGGTTTTAATTTGCTATCTTAAAATTGAAATTTGAAAGTAATTACAAAAGAAAACACTTTTTTTTTTCGAATATTCGTATTCGTTTTTCAAATGTTCGAATTTGGTAGTGTTTTCGAATATTTGAATATAATTCCCCCCGGCCCTAGGCATAAACCTCTTCACCTACTATTCTGTTAGTTTTTGGAATTTTTGTAAAGTAAAATGGTAAAATTGCATTTGTTAACAACTTATCATTAACTGCAATCTGTTGAAAATTTATACATATACGAGTGCTTGTAATGTAATATAACACATTCCCAAAATCTTTTAACGAAGTGTTTGGAAGTTTTAATAAGTAAAGGTTAACTTGGGTATTACAATGCCACTGATAATTACAAAACAAAGTTTTACCCAATAATCCAAAAATCAAAGTTATCATTTGCCACTGTCCTGCCTTTAAGTCATTTTCAGCCAGTATAAGAGAAATAAAATGAGATAAACCCATACCTCCTGGGTATTTTAATGTAAACATTCATTTAATATGCTTATATACTTATATACTCTAAAAAAAAATCAACTTTAGAAAAAATTAATTCTTATACAGTATTTTCATTATTTCATTTACTGAATAGCCATTTTTACAGGTATACATGTATTTTAATGACATGACTACCACAAAATGTATTTAAATTAACCTGTTTTTAATTTTTTTAACCAACATATCCTTAGGGTGATGTCAATTTTCCAGGTAAGCAAGACCTCATATTGGCCTACTTTATAAATTTTTGATGGTATAAACAAAGTATCTTGAAAGGAAAAAATCCATCACATAATTTGCTAGACATTGTGAACATAAAAATTTGGCCCTTCAAAAATTCAAACATAAAATTCTTTGAAAATCAAAGAAAGCATAATTCTAATGATTTCGGCACTGCAGCCATAATCCAAAAATATCATATTTATACAGTAATGGTTTAACTGGAAAGAGAACAATTATCTAAATATAGTAGTAATATAATTGAGCCGCGTCATGACAAAACCAACATAATGGGTTTGCAACCAGAATGGATCCAGACCAGCCTGCACTACCACGCAGTCTGATCAGGATCCATGCTGTTCGCTTACAACTCTATAACAAGTAGAGAAACTGATAGCAAACAGCATGGATCCTGATCAGACTGTGCGGATGCGCAGGCTGGTCTGGATCCATGCTGGTCGCAAACCCATTATGTTGGTTTTGTCATGGCGCGGCTCATATGTTATTCCGAACTCAGCAAATGTGGGTTTTTCCAAGCTAATCACCTACTAAAAACAAACTTTTACTGTTATAGTTTCACGGTGCACTACTGTTCACAATAGATTAGTCAACCTGTTGTGCTTATTATCGAAGCTGTAACTAAAAATTTGTTGTACCCCTCCACTTAGCTGGGGAAAAAAACCTAAAATATTTCTAATTCTGGATTAAGTCTATTGGCTTATCTTATCTAGTCTATAAAAAGTAATGGGTTTATGATAATGTACATGCTGAAGTGCAACACAATTAATGTTAAGTGTATGTCATATTATAACTTATCTTTGGGTCCAGTTGGCACACAAATATAACATATTCTATCTTTTACACACAAGATAAATTTTGATTAGCAATTAGCAATACATAAATACTCAGGAAACAGATGCAGTTTCTAGTATAACATGAGCCGTTAAAACAAAACCAACATAGTGTGTTTGCGACCAGCATGGATCCAGACCAGCCTGCGCCTTCGCGCAGTCTGATCAGGATCCATGCTGTTCGCTTACGAACTCTATAACAAGAAAGAAACTGATAGTGGACAGTATGGATCCTGATCAGACTGCGCGGATGCACAGGCTGGTCTGGATACATGCTGGTCGCAAACCCATTATGTTGGTTTTGTCATGGCGCGGCTCAAATATTTTTAGTATGCAACAACATAAGAAATTAACATCATGTATTACATAACATTATACTAAATAATAACTAAAGGAAGACTAAATCATCAATCTATCTCCCATTCACTCCTTAGCAATAAAAATACATGTAAAAATGGATAAAAGCAACTCTTTCATTCATTATTAATGTAATAATTTTACTTTCAACACAATATAATTATTTATCATCATGAACTATACCTCTATTTCATAAAAATATAGTAGAAATAATGCCATGTGTTTCTCTACATATTTTCAAGAGTTATTTCATTTACAAGTTTAAATTTCTGCAAGGTCACTGCTAAGAAGTTACAACATAATCATATCCCAGAAAGAAAAAGTCCCATTATTTTCTCTATACTAACACCCTACAAATGTACACGAAATTTATCATACTTCAAATACAATGCTCATTCATAATGTTTAAAAGATTTGCAACATTGGAAATATAATCAAAAGATATGGCAATTAAAGCTAAAAGGGATTTTTATCTTATGATTTAACAATCTAATTTAACAATTGTGGGGGCATAAGGTATGATTTCTCATTGTTCTTTATATAATCATGTAATTATGCTAACAACATTCTGCAAATAAACTGTATTGTAGTGTAATTTGTATTGTATTGTATTGTATTGTATTGATTATGTATGGGAAAGAGACTATAAAATTTGAAAACAATCTAAGCATAGTAAAGTTCTTTTGACTTTCAACTTATACACTCACCATTTACCATGGCATGAGCATAATGATAATGTTGATTCAATCATTGGTGCAGTAATAATATCATTTGAAGTTAATTCCAATCTTAGATAGAAAGGCAGCTCACATAAAGAAAACTTGTAAAATGAAGAAAATGAAATGTAAACCAAGTGTTACACAGAAAATCTGTCCTGCGGAAAATTGATACTTTAGATGTTTGATAGGAATTATACGACGCAATTTGTAGCTTGTATAAAGAAATTTCTTTGATATATACGCAAAGTATTTCGTGCATAAAAAGATTTTAAAATGAAATAAGCAGTAAAACACTTGACAATTCCTTTGATTCTCATACACATCAAAACAAAAAAAATAACACTTAAGAAAATTTTTAATAAATTTAGATCCAAAAGAATGCTTTAATTTCTTAAAAATGCCACAAAAGCATTGAAGAAACATATCTACATCAAACAATAACTAAAACAGTTCATGCTCACTCGAAATCAGATTTTTCTCTTTCAACTATTAGATTGTACACACCTCTCTAAAGACTGCTCATTCATTTCACAATGCCTCAATAAAGCCCATCTTTACAATATAAATTATATATTGGAAACTTCATAAATAACAAATTACAAAACTTGATCTTTGGAGATCAAATATTTTCAATTATTTGCAATGTCATGTCTAAGATTTATTGCCATACTAATATTGACCTTTTCAAAAAATACAGCCTATCAACTAACAGTTAATGACATTTCAATTTTTTATTTCAAATGTTCAAAATCTTGCTACGTAAATATCAACTTTTCTTATCATTCAACGGGGCTTTCTCAAGACTTCTTTTGTTACCTATGGAGTCTTTGTAAGGGACACTCTCAAGATTATGCGTGATTTCCCATTGCAAATGTTCTGCTAAATAGTTAATGTCACTCTGAAGGTAAATTGTGCTGTCTTTGATGATGTTTCTGAATTTATTGTTCCTGTTAAAATATATCAGATATATAAGGAAACTGTTCTGCATATTCCTTGTAACGTAGGTTGATTTAATCAGCTTGTTCACAAAATTCTACGCCTACTTTTACATTTGTAATTCACTTCTTACCTGAAATGATAAAATAAATAAATACATTCTAAAGCATGAAATGATAAAATAAATACATTATAAAACACCTGTAAGTTTAATTGTGAAAGCTTGAATGCCTCTAATATAAAAGATTTGTAAATACGTGGATAGTTATTTCTGCTTTAAGCAATATATAGAGAAAGAAAATGTGCAGTTAAATTGGGTTTTCATTTCTTTAATTGATGCAATAAAAATAATCACACAAAAAACAGTAAAGTCTCTAAAGCAAAATATTGTGCTATTGTAAGTCATGTTAATGTAAATGATACCTATCTCAAAACCGTCTCAATGTTTGTAAAGTGTCAGATACAAAGAAGATGTTTTAAACTTGTAATTGCATATAAAGTATGCATAATTAGGATTTTTAAAAGGATGAAATCTTAGATTTAAATGAAGACACTTGAGTATGTTTGCATAGTCCATGTACACATTCTACTCTATATATATAAGTGAAAAGGTGAGTAACAAGAGCTGTCAGAAGGACAGCGCGCTCGACTTTTTTAGTGCTTGCCTATAAAACAAAACTTTGACAGTTAAGGGCACACAAGACTTTAACTAGGAATTTCTAAGTACAAATCAAGAAACATTTTCACAGAGTTATCTTCTCTTGCTTACAGATAGGTCTCATGATGGCACATAAGAACTCCAACTTCCAAAGTAATATCTCAAATGGTTAAGTCAACAAGTGGACAAGAATGAAAATTTTAACTGAGTTTCTAAGTCAAAGAGGGCCATAATTCAAATAAATCCTTAACAGAATTACCTTCTCCTGCCCATGTTTTGGACCATGATGGTAAACAAGTATTCCAACTTCAATTTAATATCTCAACCAGTTCAGTCAAAAAAGTTGACTGGTACAAAAAAAGTTAACCAAGATTCTAAGTCGATAAAAAGGCCTTAATTTTTAAAAACAAATCCTTGACAGAGTTACCTTCTCTTGCGTACAGATGGGGGTAATGATGTGAAATAGCATTAAAAGTTTCAAAGCAATATCTCAAAGGGTTAAGGCAATAAGTGGATTTTACCCATATTCAATGTATTTCTAAGTCAAAAAGGGGCATAATTCTGTCAAAAACCTTGACAGAGTTATGTCCTCTTGTCTGTTGATGAAGGTCGTGATGGTAAACAAGTATGGTCAGTTTCAAAGCAATACCTCCAATGGTTTTGAAAATAAAGTGAGGTGGTACACAAAAAACTTAACCAAGCTCATACATACACTTTCTAAGTCCAAAAAGGGCCATAATTCTGTCAAAAACCTTGACAGAGTTATGTACTCCTGTCTGTAGAATGGAGGTTATGATGGTGAACAAGTATGGTAAGTTTCAAAGCCATACTTGTAATACTTCTGAAATAAAGTGGGGTGGTACGAAAAACTTAACCAAGGTGTGACGCCAACGCCGACGCTAACGCCGACGCCGACGCCGACGCCGACGCCGGGGCGAGTAGGATAGCTCCCCTTTTCATAGAAAAGTCGAGCTAAAAACGAATTTTTAATACATCTTGTCTGAGATATATTGCTTGCAAAGTTCATAATTCTTCATGGAAATGTAGTGTACTATATAGGTCATTAGGCAACATTTTGGGCTGTCACTTATCACCCCATCTTAGCTCATTTTAAAGTAAATATAGATAACCCCGAATCCACCAACACACCCTATCAAGTTCATTGTAGAACTTTTATATTTTCTTATATAAACTAACTAACTGCATTCAGTTACAGTACATTTAATTGAAAGAAATTAATTATATTTCTAATATTCAATATGACAGAGCCGGTATCTTTACATTCATTACGATAATGCTATCACATCATAATGAGGTCATGTCTAACAATGATAGTTAATTCAGTATGACCATAGTTATCTCATATTATGACAAAATACACTAGACAGGTGTGTCTCTCCCATTACTGATTCATTCAATGCCCGTATTGACTTATTGACTGGCTATTGTATCTCTTATCAGTCTGAGAAATCAATGATTCATAAACAATGTTGCCTTTATATCAACCCTGAACATGCTCAATATTTTAAATGGACTTGTCCCACTTCCATTTTTGGGACTGTCCATTATCAATTCTAGGGATATCAATTTGAATATTTAATGCTTGTCAACCAACAGTATAGAGCCTGGTCAGACTGCAAGGATGTTCAGGCTGGCCTGGCTCTTATAATACTGGTGGCAAAGGCTTGACGCTTTCAGTTCCAGCACTTTAAATTAAGGGCATATAGATTCAAATACCATTAAACGATGAAACTCACTTAAATAACAAGACAGCCTGCTCGATTATTCTCAGTGCTTGACAGTAATAAAAGGGATATAACTCTGTGAAGAGGTATTTCAGAGTTATGGGACCTGTGCCAATCATGTCAGAGATAATCACAGAGAACAAGACAGTGTGAAGTTTCAACCCATTCCTTTCAGTAGTTTTTGAGGTATCCAACCTGCACGAGAATACTAAATCCAATGTGTGATGCGATGCAAGGGTGTGTACAAAAGCTGTCCAATTCTACCAATAGGCTTAGCTGCATAGTTTGACCTGTACACCTGATAACCAATAGATCAAACTTATCATATTCATGTGTGTTAACGTTACTGAGCTGTCACACTTTTGAATAAATAAGAAAGACAAAAGTACATCAAAAGTTCGGAAAGTGAAGGCCATTTTTCCCTTAGAGGCAGAATTTAAGTAACTTTTGTTATAAGAAATCTACCGTAAACTCTGTACATGCTGCTAGCATAGCACCCTTAAAACTTATCTCATATTATTATGTGATATCAGTGTCGATATTGAATCAATTCATCAAAACATATTTACTATTCAAAGAAACGCTATCTAAGCTTGGTATGGTGAGAAGTTCATTCTTGATTAATTTTATTTTCCCCACAAAATTATTTTAATTTACAATAATAGAAAAATATGAAACATAGGACATACCTGATATAAATGTATATAACTTAAAATGTTGATGGTTCCAATGATAACATAGCCAAGGTACATGAAAAAATTCAGGAATTCCTGAAATGAAAAGCATAAACTATTTATTACAAAAACAACATACTCAAAAAGATTAAATTTCCTTTCTATGAATTGTTTGTTAACTGAGAAGTATCATTTTACAGACAGGAATGAAACTTGAGTGTTGTATCTGGCATGTCATCCGATTCTTGAAATGTTGAAGGCAAAAGACAACAAAAGACATTTCAATAATGATATCACATTATAAGTTGACTAATTTAAAAACTGTATAACTTCCTTGTACAAGTTAGTATTATAAGGTCAAGTAAAACTTGAGTTAGAAATCATTGACCCTTGCCAATAAATGACAGACCCCTTCTCTTACCTATTATTTGAAAAACGAAATATTTTACCAGAAATACTGGCATAAATGCTCTTTTATTAACAAATATGATGTGGTGAAATTCTTATTGTAATTTACGAATCAATTAAGTCAAAATGCTAATTCAATTTAAACTGATCATGGTTATGCAAAAGGAGTTAAAACATATCAATCATTAGAAATTAACAGTATACTATTATAAAACTTGTGTCAGAAGGACCATCAGTATCTTACCCAGATCCTGTCCACAAAGACCGCCAACAGCACCATGTGAAGCCAGGTCTGTCCCTCCCATATCCTCCATATGTATATAATAAACCAAGTACTTCCAGAGTGAAATGCCTCTGTCTGAATTTGCTGAAATCATCATAATGATAATATTATTATTATAACTTTCAGATTTTTGTCACCTCTTTATACAACAAAATATAATTACTGTGTATGCTGAGTAAGTCAAGTCTGAGTCTATTCCAATTTGCTGTTTCATTCATGAAAATTTAATCTTAATAAATTATCACATTGTCATTAGCACAGTCACTTTAAGGTAAGTTTTCAGCTTTACTATAAACTTTAAGAAACACCTCAGGACTGGTGCTCCTGTGGTGTATTTCAAGCATGAACGGGCATTGTAATGTCCCTTGCAGGATTCAAACCTTAACAGCAGACAGGTGCTTGACAGTA
The DNA here is from genome assembly GCF_026571515.1 of Ruditapes philippinarum. Lineage (NCBI taxonomy): Eukaryota > Metazoa > Mollusca > Bivalvia > Venerida > Veneridae > Ruditapes > Ruditapes philippinarum. Next base: position 24,198 of record NW_026859937.1, read on the forward strand.
CCTCAAAAACAGTGACCAGTACCATTTGGCTTCACAGGACATATATATTACAGTTTGTCAAAGTTAATCACTTTATTTTGTTTAAATTTTCTCAAAATATTTACAATCTCAACTGTATGTATTAAATTTATATGTGAAATGAGCAGATTTAATGGACTCCCCCTATTTACATAATGCACTCAATTTAAATGGGCAGGGCTAACAGTAAGTCAGTTATAGGTTATATACAGAGCTTTAAGAACTAATTTTCCCGCTTCACTTCATCTGCTTGAAAATTAATTTCTTAAAACTCTGAATATATACGTATAACCTATAAGTACAGAAGGGACATTTAAATATTTATAACAAAAATCATAAGACATTCTAAGACATTCTTATACAGTATCTCTTAACATGAGTGAAAATTGTAGAACTCAATTTATAAAGAAAATCAAGCTCTGAACTTTACAACAAAAAACTTTTATTATATTATAGCATTGCATGTATAAGAATGCTGCACATTATCCTGAAAGAATTCGGTCATACTCTGTACAAAAATGTCATAACCAGACATACAGGTAATGTTAACAAAGATTAATTTGTTATGAGAGACTCTCTACCTGAAATCAAGCCAAACCTTTGTAACTTCATAGACTTTGTTGAGTGCACTGCTATTTTTTTCCCTATTACAATGTTAAACTTCACAGACTTTGTTGTTGTGTGCTAATTTTTTCTACCTATTGCAATGTTATGCAATTACAAAAACAGATCCTAAAGACCTTTGTTCAAAATTAGTATGGTGGGATTAGTAACAATAAAGTTCTTAATGGCTGAGAAAGATTAAATCTTAAATAGACCAATTATTATATCACAAAATTGAGGATAAACGATTTTTTTCTCTACTTCTTATTTCTGTACCAGACAATGCATGTCCCAAATAAAATCCAAACAAAAAATCCTAACTGTTGGTGCACAGTTATTAAAAGGAATTACAATAGAGCTTATACAAATGTATTTATATTACATAGAATATCAATTGAAAGATTTTCAGTCGGATCAAAGTAAAGCATGGCTTAACACTATTATATTATATTTCAGTATTCCATTAACAAATCTGATATCATTTAAGTAAACAATGTATCGATTTACAGTAGTTTTATTTACAATGCCTGTGTTCAAATCAAAACTTTCAAAACATCATCAAGTTTAAACAGGATAGCAAGACCATTATGATAGAAAATTATACATGTATATAGTTATGCAAAATTGTCAATTTATAACTTTTTAGTCTAATTTAGTAGCTAAACTTTATTATTAATGGTAATACCCCAGTAATTAATATTAAGTTCATTTACACAGAAATTTTAATTTAAATATTGCTCAAGATTAAGATTTTGAAAAATCCTGCCATTGTACTATAATATAACAGTATAGGAAATTTGATAATATAGGGTTGGTGTGTAAATAAAAATATTGACCCATCTTAAATTGACCTCTTATTGAAAGGAGTTATTGCTTTTATTTGAAGAAGCAGTGTTTACTTGTTAATCAATGACCTGTAATGCGAAGTTGTCAATTAAGGTAAATATCAAGTGGTTCTATATATTGGTCCACCATTTTTAGCAGAGGAACGTGTAAGTGTTTCCAATTTGTAAATCTAAATCTTTCAATAGAATTAACCAACCTATTTTCAAATTTTCAAGAATTCATGGTATACTTTTAAAAGAAATACTGTATCCTTAAAACCTCTGAAAACAAGTTGAGGCTGGTGAACCAAAATGGTAATTTTCTGAGTTGTGAACTTTGGGGCGGGGTTGAAAAAACAAGTTGTCAGAGACAATAGTCAAATTTTGAAATCTGACAGTCACTATGAATTTTTGAACACCATTTTGGGAAATTGAGTATTTTTGGTGATTTTGGACACATCAGTATGAAGAAAGAAAGAAAATATACTAACTGTAAGATTTGGGTCCGAAAGATCTGTTTGGAATACCTCGGTATATCGTTCCACGCATTTATCCCAGGAACCACCTGCCACTGCTATCATTAATCCTACACTTAAACATCTTAAAAAGACGTACTTTTTAGTCAACGCAACACCACCATGTCGCTCATGGCCCGTTAAAATATTCAAAATATTGAAATTAAATTTTTTATTTGGTGAATTATTTGGCACAGGGCTTGTAGATCCACTGTCTGACTTTGTTAACGGTAAGGACGAGTAGTTTCCATTTGCAGGTATTAACACTTTCCAGAGATAGAACATTATACCAACCATTAAAAATATGCCACCTAATATATCACTGTATATGTCTACAAAATAACCGAATGTATTGTGATTTGAAACATACATTCCTTGCGTGTGGCTATGACTCCTGTATATGACCCCGTCGAAATCATCTAGCCAAGAACGGAACTCGTATAAAAGAACTGCTATTCTCCGATTACTCAAATGTTCCGATGATACCATTTTCGCTGATACCATACTGACCATGACATGTGTAATACTGATCATGTTTGGGGTTACGAAATAGAAAACTTTACTGAAGTGCGTAATTTCGTCGAAATATTCTGCCGTTGGGCCGATTATATAATGATTCACAGGGTCCGTCATCAGTAGTTTCATGCTTAATGGTTTGAACGGTGAGAAAAATCCAGGAACTGCAGGATCTTGTTTAACAAGCGACATTTCTTGTACTGTAAAGTACAGATGCGTATCCATGGAAATGAAGAATGCCAACATCACTTACGATGAACACAACAAATAAAAACTTCCCATTACAGGTGAAGCTCATTGATGAATACGATATCATTTTGCTTCCTCCTTTCACAAACTCTTTCAAAAAAAATCTGAACTGTTTTTATTTTAGACTGCACTTATTACGTCCTTGTAAAGCGTGACTATAGATATGTATGAACGAAGAAAATATCCAGTTCAATTATGATGTCGCCTTATGGTAAAACTATAACAATGACTAGAGACCACTCAAATACTTTCAATTCAATTCCACTGGTATCATAAATTAAATGTATCACAGCTAGTTAGTTAAAGTGTATCAATAAAATATCATGTTGTATTGTAACGTCTTCACGCACACTGTCACTACTTGACGCGTCTATTTGGCTTAATAAAACAAAGAGGTCTTTTAAACTTGAGATATTGACCTCTACACTTATTTTGTTTTATCAACCATTCAACTGTCGATTTTGATAAAAACTTTGCCTATAATTTTTGTGTTATCTATAACACTTTATTAAAGTGTAAATCACATGTTACAACATGTACAAATCCTACAGTAGGATATCAAACTACTAATCTAACAATCCACCAATAATGTGTCGAAATTCATATACATGTAGGTGACTTCTTGACTTGCCACTGCTCCTTCCTGTTTTCACTAATGTCATCCAACAAATTTTTTTCACTCTTAAAGTTGGCCGTATTGCTGGAAATAAAAGATACAAATTTATTAAATTAAAACTTTCAATCTGAAGAAAAAACATGAAAAAACATGAAAGAATTCTTAGTGCAATATATCAAAGATAATGAAATGGGTAAAATCAAACAAAAAAAAAAAAAGGAAAACTTTTTTATTGCAGGCTTGATAAGTAATATATAGTCATAGCATTTTTAAGCTTAATAGTAATTATAGTAAATACTGTGAAAGTTACATCCTGTTTTATATTTGATATAGAATTCCAAAAAGATATACATGTAAGAAAGATATAAGTTTATATGAATTAATCCCCTGTACAGTAGAAATATTTCAAACTTTATAATCCAGAACACACATCTTTAATTGAATATCATATAAAATTATGTAAGAACAAAAAAAACACCTTTTCACAGAGTCTGAACAAAAAAACGCACTAAATACTAACTACCATGCATTTAACCACAGTGAGAATCTAACTTTAATATAATGTAAGTATATTTAGAACAATCAACTCCAGGTATGCACATGGTATCATACGATATATATATACATGAATTACATGATAACATGTACATTTACCTATACTACTTACTATTTACCCTACTCTATAGCTGGTTTAACATATCAGTTATATACACCATGTAGATATGGACTGCAATTACCTACTAAACTTAAAGCCATGGTAAAAACTTTACTATAGTTTATTACTATCTCATGAATAATACACAGGATATACTCAGCTAGCACTTACTTCCTGGAGTTAAAGTACATGTACATACATGCAAACTGTTTTTGATGATAAAGTGGGAGATTTTTCTTCAAAAAGAGGGAGATTTTAGAATTTGCTATAAACAAAGAAGAAATTCTGATAAAAAGAGGGAGATTTCTTAAATTTGTGAAAATACCCCTTCAGTGATAGTCTCCTGCTTAAAGTGGGAGAGTTCACATGTATGCATGTAATAAGTCATACTTAAGTACCAAGATGAAATTTTTTATAAAAAATTTCAATTTACCGGTATGTTGTTTTTTTTATATATATATGCTTGTTTATTGAAAGAATTGTTACATAGACAGTCTAAATTTTTATTTATGTGAATAACTATTCATGAATATTGTATGCAAACAGAATAAAATGTTCCTGCTGCTATTTTTAGCAAGTTTGACGATGATTTCACACAGTCATACCAACTCACTTTCAATTATATATTATAAATGATAAATTCCTTACTTTGTGATCATTTTTATAACAAAATATAGATAAATTTTACAATCCACACTATCAGCTAATTTTTGTCAACCTCCGTAACATCTATAATATTTTACTAAAATTACAAATTTACTTTTCTGAAAATCACTTAAAAGTTATATATCAAATCCCCACCCATTACATCAACTATTCATAAACATTCAATAACAAATAAATCATTGATTTACAAACAAAATTTGAACTGATAAGAGTGTGGTGACATTTTTATTTAATTGAATGTTTGTGATATTGAATGATACTATAAGAGATTTTGATTTAAAGTCTTAGGTCTTGAAAATAAAATCTGAAAGCATTCATTGTATAATTTATTGTCCCTTTAAAGTGTCATTCAGAATTTTCTCTTGAGATTTGTTTATACCTTCACAGCAAATGTATGTAAGTAATAAAATAGACCCCAACCCCCTTCCCCCCTCACACACGGTCACCATACACAGTTAACTTGACTTCTGGTTTTTGAATAACCTATTAAAAGTTAAATAATATACAATGACACTTTTAACATCAATTAAAAATATTGCACTTATTCAAAGTCAATACATGTAGATGATATCCAGAACTCCGCAAATATGGGTTTTTCCAGGTATAATTTAACTTTTACCATTATAAGCTTCAAGGTGCACAACCGGCCAACCTATTGTCTGTCACTGCAAAAGTTTGTTTGTTAACCCCTAGATTAGCTGGGAAAACCCAAAAAACTCTTAATTTCAAAGTTACATTGTAGTATACTGACTATATAATAGATTTAACTCTTAAGAGACAATGTCAAAGGGATCATACTGCATTTCAGTTAAAAGCTATTAACATATACTTAAAAGTTGTTACTTGAACATTGTACTCTGGGATTTCAGCTTTCATCAAATTTTTAAATTGCTTTGACAAGTCAACCTGGTAATAGGAACATGTATAAACCCATTTCAAATCTATATAAATTTTTGTGTAATCAAATATATGATACCAAACTGTCACATATTTATCATTGTTTGGCCTTTATTAAAAATATTCATACTGACTTGTGCATTCCCGGGTGTAAAAAGTCCATGCTTTTCCAGGGATTTCCATGGAAAATAAGAGGCTGGAGTATTGGAACAAAATTTTCCAGCCTGAAGCTGAGAAAAAATGGGCTGGAAAAACAGGGAAAAAACATGGAACATTTTCCATGCTGCATGGAATGTTTTCCATGTTTTCCATGGAAAAGCATGGACTTTATTCCATGCTTTTCCATGTACATGGAGTATTGGAACAAAAGTATGGATTTTTTTCCAGGGTATTCCATGTGTCTGCCAACCATAGAGGCTGGACTTTTTACCATGGTAAATAGTCCAGCCTTGATGGAATAACATGGAAAAAAATCCAGCCTAATTCCAGCCTCCGTGAATGTTCTTAAAATTTAAAATTCTCTGACGGAATTCAGCACATGAATGTTTGGGGTGGAATTTTTATTAGTTTAACATGATCAAATATTTCTTTCACAAAATTTAATACATATCCTTTAGTCCAAATACAGAATAGAACATCCTACATTCACTAAAGCACAAACAGTTTTTTTTCTAGCTGCAGGTTGGTAGCTAGGTTCATGTTGTCTTATAAATTTTAGCAATGATTTTGCTCTTAATCTGTCAATGAGAAACTGTTTTAATCTTAAATTTGTTTCAAGTGTTTCTGATTATTTAAATTACTATTTCTTTTATTGATGTCCATTTTCAGTCCTCTGCCTGTGTTTCCTAGAACTTCTTGTGGTTGTTCTCACCTTTAAAGATAAAATTCATAATAAATTTAACACAGATGTGGTAATGACTTATGTTTTCTTGCATATAAATATTATGCAGTTATATATCGTATCTTTTAATAACATCAAATCTAATGTTTCAAATGTATTAACTATTAAATATTAACTATGCTTATGCATATTCAAAAATACTAAAGCAATGCAGTATATCTTATTTCATAGTGCACAAGTGTTTAAGAATTTCTCTGTACATGTATAAGAATTAAGTCAATTTGTGACAATATTTATCACCCAGTATGTATTTTTTCAAGAAAAGACATGGAATAAAAAAGTACACGTATTGAGATTTAAAAATATACCTTTTCAGGATTAATACTGCACATCATTATTAAACACTGTTGGTAATTCTCACAGTCAGCACTTATGTCCCAGCCTGCAAGTTATGTAATTGTATAATGTAAAATGTAATTTTAGATTGTTCCATTGAGAACACAACACATACATGTAAATAACAAATGATTATGATGACCCTGTTCAGCTGTACAAAACTACTGATTGTACCATTTAGTCCTATTTAATCAAATTGATTTAATTTGTTTTATTTGTAGGAATGAAAAAGATCTAATAACAATTGTCATTTTAACAATATACATTATAAAGAAATCATTGAATAATTTATATTTTACAGATTATACATGTATAGATTAAAAACAATTATCAGAAAAAACAAATGCATGAAGTTGAAAATATAAAAACAACCTTGATCTCTTGTTACAAATGTTGATAGTTTGATATATAACCTGTTTCTGCATTGATGTAACTTAAGGTTTATAAATACCTGATTCTGTTGTATATCTCTTTGTCCCAGGTGATTCTAATTGTTATCATACCAATACTTAAACACTTTAAAGTCTTAAACATTTTACAATATCTCCAAAACTGCTAAAATATCAAGTACATCCATTTGCACTCTTTGCTGACCCAGATATCTTAGAATTCAAAATTTACAACAGTTACTGGACAGGTCTATCATTATGTAAAGCAGGGTTTATCTGCTCATCATTTTAACTTTTATTCTTTGAGCGTAAAAGAAAATATCAAATAGCTAATAGATATATAGATTTTAAAGATCATTACAAATTTTTGTACAAAAAAGATTGCAATGTCCTTCTAGATACATTCTTCATATGAAATTTATAATGTTATCTCTCCCCAAAATAATCACATGGAACAGCCTGATCTGAAATGACCAGTGGAGTAAATTGGTCATGCACAGATGGTTAGAAAATGCTGGTCAATGAGTTTTATCAGAGCTCTGATCTGTGTAGTGTAAAATCTCTGTGGATGTAGTATTTATTTTCCTAAATATTGGTCAATTTAATATAGAATATATAATTATGAGATTCTTTCATGCACTGTTTTGTTTTGTTTATTTATTTATTGTTATCCAAAAACATGAATTCTTACAATTTAAAAATGGCAAGCAATGCAATCCCATCTTGATTATTATAGTGTCTGAATGATTTAATCACAGACTTCAATTAATTTATAGTTAAACTTAAAGCCTGTAATTAAATGGATATTATTTCATTGTACATAACTTCATGTAGATTTATTTAAATAATAATATGTATTTTGAACAATCAATTCATTTATGTCTTTAGGATAGACATTTTTCTGAGATACCCTTTTTCAGCTACCGTACATAAAAAGTATAAAGTGTCAAATTTCAAATCATTTACAGTAACTTGCATTAAAATAAATGATGATTGTATATTTTCTTCGTAAATTTACAATATTGTGCTGAATATATAAAGTAAGATTTCTTGCAATTTTTACAAGTTTTTTCCAGCATACTTAGAAAGAGTTTAACACATTTCCAGCATCAAAAAAATCTAAGTTCCACTTTCCATGCTACATGGAAGTAAAGTCCATTGTTTTCCAGGCTTTTACCACAAATGTCCAGCCAATTTCCAGCCTATTCCAGCAATGCTGAAAATGGCTGGACAAAAAAAGTCCACATAGCATGGAAAAAATACCAATTTTCCATGAAATTCCATGAAATTCCATGAAATTCCATGCTTTTCCATAGTTTTCCAGGGTTTACCAGCCTCTCTTCCAGGCTTACCCTGGAAAATCTACACCCGGGTTGTGTAAGGTCGCTAAGGGGTATTTTTCATTGGTCATAATATAAAATCATTAAACAGTACCTTTAGCAGGTTTGTCAAGATGACTACACTAACAATAACCATTCAGGAGTGGTTTGCCCATCATTAGCTATTGATTATCTTGTGAAAAGCATTGTTACAGTTTGAAACATCTAAACCTATATCCTTTTATTTCAATTGACTTCAAAATCCTTATTGACAAACGAAACTAACACAAAATTTTCAAACATTTTAACCAATGCTAGGGTTGGGAGATCCTTTTATTGCAGGGTTGCTTCTTTCAAGAAAAAAACTTTAAAATCATGCAATATTGGACCCCTCGAAAATTCAATTTACATCAAGTTTTTTCTTCCTTTTTTTTTTGCAAAAATACTTTTCCCAAAATTAAAGAGAAAGCACATGTGACAAGAAAACCCTGCTATTGGCCTTATACAATCTGACGGAATCAAGATTGAATCAATTGATTTAAAAATAATCAAAATATTATTTTACCTGTTTAAATTAACTCCGCATACATTGTAACTTGTACCATACAAATTAGGTATTAAAAAATCATGATCGAACATAAACAAAGTCACATGGGTAGATCTGGTCACGTAACTAGAGCTAGTACTTGGGAAGAATCCAATAGACCATTTACATGTCACTTTTATGTTTAAACTGTTAGAAAATGAACTTTTAAAATCACCAAATACTGTTCTATAGTATCAGGTTGCATACAATGTACATTTTTGTAAATGTAAAAAAACTGAGTGACTGATAGGGGGAGGCCAGCCCTTACTTAAAATTGTGGAAAAATAACACAGTTTTTTAAGAAAAGAAATAAATTAATATGAATGATGAAAAAAAATGAAAACTGGTACCATTGTATGCACCCTAATTTGAAAGGCTACCGAGAACTGAAAATCTGGAGACAAGAAAAAATTGTTCAAAAAAATATAATATACATGTGGTACCTTTAATTACAGAGTGATAACTCTACACTGTTACTTTTAAAGATAATTTTTTTACTACAAAAAAAAACTTTTTAAAGTATCATTTTTTTATGTTAGCAACAATTATGAATATGAACTAAAAGATCTAGTTTCTCTACTTACTAAGTAAATTCAATATAATTCCCAATTTCCTACTTCAAGTTATTAATTTTCAATTAAGGGCTACAGGTTACTTTAATTATATATATATATATAAATTTGGAAACACTTCCATTTTCTGTCAACAACATTATTGTACATGCAAGTATCAAGTATGAAATTATAAATCTAAACTTACCTTAAACACATATATATATCAAATATCCTAAATAAAACTTTTAAAAACAAATATAAAATTTCAATCTTTAAATGTAAAGAAATGAACAATGTTTCTATAAATAGCTTAGATTATTATGTATATGTCTGTACATGTAATTTAAAAGTTGACCCCTGTACTATATTTAGATCAAACATGATAAGTTTATCTGACATTCTCTATCAGCCCTTGGGGCCTTATTTTTTACACCATATAGCAACTGTTAACAGATATTTATGTAATATACAAGATGGAAGCCAATCTATGACAGATCTGGACAATGTTACCTGTCATGTACATGTATACAAATATATACATACATGTATATATTCCTGTCATCTTATAGCTATAATTAAGACATTTTGGTACATTTGATTTAAAGTCATACAGTTTCAGCATGAACCCTTGAATCTGATCGTCCGGGTCTGATCCCCTATCAATATTCATAATACCTATTTTGTAATAATTTTGTATTGTGTCCAATTTAGTGAATTTACCTTCAATAATTTAAGACAGAGAGAAAAATTATTAAACTAATTGTTAAACTCATAAAATCATGCTTTAGTGTACATACACAATCAAAAAGGACAGATTACAGTGTCTATTAATTAAGTGTCACATTAGTCATTGGTACAAAAGTGTAACTTGACAGTCAAAGTTCATCTCTAACTTTGTAATTATCTCCCTTAGTTTGTACAATAATAAAGTTGTTATCCACTTGAATCAATTAATTATTAGATAATAATTATACACCACATCATGCAATTATGAAACAGTGTCACCAAAAATAACTGATTGATTATACATCATCATATTCATGGCATAGCATTCATATGAAAATACTTTGTTTCAAGTATAAACTTGTAAAGAAATACATGTAGCACAAAAAAAGTTATAGTTTCCAAAAAAGTTAACCATTGGCCAATTACCTGAATCATGTTTAGCTTTTGGTGAATTAGTACAGTTATAGAGACACAGTATTTGTTTGGAAGTTTAAATAACTACTTTGTTTGCATGGTTTTCATTTTGCTACTTTTATGACAATTTCACATTATACAGCACGTAATATTTGCATCTTACATGATCTAAAACCATGATTTTTTAATCATTTTTAAAGTAATGTTTTCCCTATACTCTAATGGACATTTTTTTTGTTTCTTAGGCATAATGTGCCTTTAAAGCTCTCAAATAATAAACAAACAGTGTCTATAACATTGCTCTGTTACTAAATTTGTGATGGCAAATGTTAAATAATGCATACGACATTTGAAAGTAATTCACTTAACAGGCATTCCCAGTCATGAGAATTATGCATTGCCTCAGAGTCAATTATAAAACTAGAAAATTAATAATGTTGGTGCAATGTGTTCTTGCCCTATGTTGTCTCCTGTATAGCATTGGCCATGATTTACAAAAAAGGAATCAAATCCATGCAAAATCAATATTTGAGCCGCGTCATGACAAAACCAGCATAATGGGTTTGCAACCAGCATGGATCCAGACCAGCCTGCGCATCCGCGCAGTCTGATCAGGATCCATGCTGTTTGCTTACAAACCCTATAACAACTGATTACCAACAGCATGGATCCTGATCAGACTGAGCGGATGCGCAGGCTGGTCTGGATCCATGCTGGTCGCAAACCCATTATGTTGGTTTTGTCATGACGCGGCTCATTTTAAAGTGGATTGGTCTACAATGGGCATAGTTTCCATAAGTAAATCAAATATTGATAAAAACAATAGAAATGTTTCATTCAATCACTGCTTCAAAAAACTGTTTACAAATTTGCAAGTGATTTAGTACGAGCATTTGCATGATGATTGATAAATAATAATATTTTGTTCTAGAACAGCATAGTATCTGCTTAATACAAATGTATATTTGATCAATTATATCAAACCCTTGTCAACAACATCCACACATTATTCTTCTGTGGTTTGTTATTACATCTGATACTAAATAATATCAAGGCAATTATTTATTGCATTACACACCTTCCATTGAAGACCACTGTTGCTATACAATGTAACAAAAGCTTAAAATGTTAAGTCAATAAATATTGCATAGATTGATTCAAAGCATAATCATTAAACTGTTCAAATGTCCTACAGTAACTCTGATGGGTGCCTGCCATTGTAGAATCAACAATCTTTTTTAAATGAGTTATGACTTCACTTCGACAGAACTCCTAATTTTCCCTAACCCCCTTAAGAAAAGACTCTAAAATATATGGAGAACAAAACAGTGTAATTAACTAAATAAATACATTGTATCTTGCAAAAAATTGATCATCTTTCATCAGTACTTAGATTTTAATTTCGAAACATGGCTGCTTGTTCATACTTCACAATGAGTGGAATAGCAGCAAGCCTTTACAGACCAAACAAAATGTGGCATGTTACTTTGAAGAGCCCACAAAAGAGATCTAGATAATAAGATCAAAGGAACAGTTAAAATCAACAAGAATTGTCAGTATGATAACATGCTTGTATATTCTCAGTGCCTAGTAAAACAAGAGCCAAGATAATCCAGAAGTTGAAAAAGGGCCATAAATCTGTCAAAATCCAAGTTTGAAGCATGCACCTTCACTTCAGGACAGCAATCAAATAAGTGTGTGAAGTTTCAACCCATTACCTTCTGAATCAGCAGATTTGGAGATATCAACTTGCATGCAAAAACTTTATATGAAAGCGTGATGCCAGTAGTAAATACAAATGTACCTGGGTGAGAACAATACAAAACTTAGCCTTATAAAAGTGTGCTTGTACAAAAATTTTACAAATTTAAGTAAGTTAAATACAAAATCATGCATAAAAGTCAAATTGTAGTTCAAACCAGTACCTTTTCAAAATACATGTACTATACTGTTAACAATTCCATTTTACCTTGAGATCAATAAATTTGCACTATAACCTGACACTAATCACTAAGTACTGTTAAATGACAAACTATTTTCCATTGCCTACTGGCTGGTATTTCAATATTTGTTTTGTCAAACAAGCTATTTTCAAAAACTGAAATCAGGTTTAAATGGGTTTTACACAATAGTTATACAGTCTACCACAACAGGAAACTTAAGATTATTTCCCATACACGGAAAGTGGTAATTGAAGCCGGGTAAAATTGTAACCTGATATTATAATAATACCCGATGTGAAATTCAAAATCAGGTTTACCTATAGTGTAGTACATGTCAAACAAAGAGTTAAGTTAAATACTAAACATGCTAAATAATAGACCTTTTTTGGGTTAAAATCTTAAAAACTTGTCTTTAAGAAGATAATTCTGACAATTATGCAGCTACATGTATATGCATACTTCTGTTCATATTAGAAGCTATTATGAATTGTGAAGACATCAGGTGTCCTTCTGTGCATTATTTCAGACACAAACCAACAGACACTCTGCAAGCTAGCTTGATTATATGATTTCTCACATGAAAGAATTCAAAGTCCCTGTGGGAACTGGAACCTCCAGTGGAAGGGGTAAGTGTTTTAAATCTAAATATAAGTTTGAATATTATATACAACTAATAGACTAGACTTAATATTTTTAAACCGATTCAATTTTAAACAAACGTTTAATCTGATATCTTTATACATAATATGCTTTTTCTTTGCCATCATAATTTATGTTGCGCTAAATTGATGCTTATAAACTTGGCTCACAATTATTGATTAAATAGCACATTCACAATATGACAAATTTTAACTTATCACTTATCAATGACAAAACTGTTATCTATGGAAAATATTTAATGGAGAACCCCTTTGTTTTATCATATCATGATAATATATACAGGTGCAAAATATATAGTTCTTATAAATAACGCGTTGATTCAATAGCCCCTTTCATCCACCTTTCCATGCTCTTCATACTTTGATGTTGAAATTTGACTGTGACCCATAACGATTATGACATAAGACAACATGCATTACATATTGTTTTTCGAAAAGCTAGCCAGGTTACGAGTAAGATTTTATTGACTTTACTTGGGCTATGAGCAATTGTTGAAATGTCATAATATCCCGTCCAGTAATTAGCATTAAATTTAAGGGTATTTTTGGCCATTTTGATGATTGATACTGATACATCATAATGATACATGTTCCCAAATGCCAAAAGTAGGGTTTTCTTCCCAATTTCAAGGATAAAATTCTCAAATACAAGGAATAGAATGCGAGTTACAAGGAGTGAAATATAAATGTATGAGTTCTATTAACCAAATAACTGATTTCTTTGTCTTACTTGATGTACATAATATATTGGCTATTTGCCAGGTATTTTTTTCAAATTGTCAAAAACTCTTGGGGATAGGGTCATGTTCCAAGTGCTGAGAAAAAAAACCCTGAGTTTTATAATATTAAAAGGCTAAGTTGCATTTGTATACCACATATCATGAGGCTGTGAAGTTACGAAAAAAATCTACCATTGACCACTAATGTCTCAGCTGCTTTAAATATATATCGTTGAGTGACCCGTTTTTACGTTGCCCTATTTCGACGCCATTTATATTTTGTCTCATGATTGATATAAGGTCGCTTACATCTTTATTCTACTACGCTTATAATAGCTAAAGGGGATTCCTTTAGTTGGTTAGGTAACAATATGTAGTGAGGAAGACACCCAAAGGTAAGATTTAGCATGTTATACCTTATTCAAGAGATTTTTGATTGATTTCACTAATGACCCTCACATTACTATGTTCTGTTTTCCTTGCGAAAATGGACGAGAAAATACCTCCCTGTCTGCTGACCTCATTTTCTTATTCTCAGGTCACGTGGCAGTAAAATCACCCAATAGTGTTGTTTTGGGCGCATTTTTTCACTCTAAGCAACCTGTATGTGTTGTAGATTTTCTTATGGTTATTAATCAATGAATGAATGTTAATTAATTGGACATGTTTACCTTATTTTGATGGAATGAATTGCCATATTTAATTAGTTGCTCCACCAAGTGTATTATTTTGTTTTTGAAGGTTTGACTAAGAAAGTAAAGGTGCTATTTTCCAACCTATATTTTTTCAGGTTTGGAGGTCAAACAGACTAGGGCAACCTACCAAACCACTGTAAAATTAAAACAATAGCATTTACTGCATATATTTATGTTTTATTTATGAGAGAAATAAAGAATCGATAAACTATTTTATACTTGTTGATACTTTGCAGGTCTATGCTCTTGATATTGGTGAACAACGTAAGTAAAAATATTATGGTGTACAGTCTCCTGTAGTGTGTATTTAAATCAGCCAATCAATGGCATCGTTTTAGGGCACTCTCAATAAAAACGGCTGCTCCCGGATAAAGTGAAAGTAGGATTGTTTATGAAAAGGAATAGCTGGAAAAAAGCTTAAATTTACCCATTTCATAAAGGTTAGAGATTTTTTAAAAAGTTAATACATTTTATTTTACAATACAATAACACGGTTTTTGTAGACGCAAACAAAACAATCCTTAAGGGCGTCGAAACTGGTCACTCGAGGATAGTAGAATAAACTCAAAACTGGAATTGGGGCTACATGTAGTTAATTCAAAATCTTAGATTCATTGACTGGTGCAACCCGGCCAATAAATGAAATTGAAGACAATGAAGTTGTACATTTTGCAAAAAGGTTAAAATTCATCACATACATTGTATCTATAAAGCAAAATCTTTTACATGATTTTTAATTTTATTACTTGTTGCTATACAAATTATGTAACTATAAAACTAGGAATTTCTGGTCTTTTTTTTACATGTACAGGTACTGTGCAAAAATCCCAAATTTTAATATAATAGCTTCTCTTATAAATTAACTGTATTAATATTTCGATGAAACTGAAAAAGAACAACAAAATTTTGGCCTTGTTTATAGTATGACTAGACCTATCCGAAAACAGGAATATCCGAAACTTGAATCACATTCACTGTAAAATATTTCAAAATATAGCACACTAGTGAAGGGTTAGTAAATACACAAAATTCGGGCATATCATAAAATCATAGTTAAGATACATATTTTAATGAAAAAAGAGCGAATACCTTATCTTACATGAATAAAAATATGACTCCTACTCCCGAATTCATCCGGTACAATAAAATCCGGAAACTTCCGGAAAAATCCGATCATTTAGGTACGAATTATTCGCCCCACCAAGGCATCAATTAATGCAATGACAATGATCAACTATTTTCATTTATGCAAATGTCTCTTTTATATTATATTTTTAAGACACTACCATTTGTATTTTCAAATTTTTCTTATAAGCATTATTTAAAACACATTTTGCTGAACATTAGGATCTTTAACGAACAATTCGTACCCATATATTATCGAACTGTACATATTCCTTTCAAACCCATGTTCGTGATACTGCTTAACAATCGTCTCCCATCCCCTCGGTTCGTGTTCACCGTTGTTAGGCAAAGCGCATCGGCAGTCGAATAAAGATATATCTGTCTCTATCTCCCATTTAGTTATGACCCTACGAATGGCAGACGATTTATCCTCCCCTCACCATCTAGCTCCCACTCCTGACTGTTCTCACCAAAACCCGTTTACTGTCCTGGCATGTTAAAACATGCAGACAGTTCTTCTTTCCCCTACCCCCTATCCCATTTCCCCTCCCACAAAAATCTATTATTAGAAAAAAATGATTATGTTCTAATAAATATTATGATGTACAATTAATGTACATGACTATTAAGAAAACAGTTACTTTATGGAATCCAGATTTTGAAAGTTTATCAAGCTCTAATCATCAAAGATTTTTTAATGAAGGTTAATTAGTTCAGTGAACGTTATTGATATTAAGTCAACAAAAGTATTCCTGAAAATTACAAATACATGTAAGATGTTTAAAATTGATGGATCTAGCTATATGTTTATCCAATATCTGACTAAAATTTAGATCTACTTAATAATTAACCGCGTTAATTATGAGATGATTTTAAAATCAGATTGTATCTATACATGTATCTGTCAAGAAAAGTTTGACACACGTGTAACTTTTTCATGTATTTTAATTCAATCAGTGCCTTCAATTTAAATTTTGCGTTTTGGACTTTCTTTAGGAATTCTATTTCTCAAAATTTTACCCATTCTTAAACAACTTAAAGTATCAATATTTATCGAGTATTTATAAGGATAAAAATTGGGATGAACAGTAAACAAATATTGAATATATGCAGATAGAACAGTGAGAGAACCGTAACCCTATCCGTCAGGGGAGTAGGCCTAACTGTTAAGGAGAATAGTCTGACTACCCCGGGGATAAGGAAACAGAGTAGATCGAGGTTTAAAAGTGAGATAAAGGTTAAAAAATAAATAAAAGCAAGGCAGATGAGTGTATTAGTGGCTTTTGGTTTGTGGGGGGTTAAAAGTAGTAGAAATTTAATTTAAGCCCTTTTGAAGGACTTAAACTGTTGTTTTTGTTCAGGGCCCTTTGGTCACATATCAAAAGCTGTTGTTTCCCCTTTAATTTAAAGGGTGGTTGGACCCTCCATTAATCACAAATATCAGTCAGTCACCCTGCTTAACAATCTTTAAGAAGTATGAATGGCAGGCACGTTGTTAGTGAACTGTTACTAGATTAAGGTAGCTTATATGTATGCAAATTTACAGTAAGTTCACGAGAGACCTTATAACCCTGCACGAACACGCAAACTCGAACTTTTAGGTTAATTAAAGACACAAATTTTATACACGTCATATAGACGGCCAGAAAGTGATAATCGGCCCTGAAGTGAATAATGCTCTCGGGGCCATTATTAACTTTGCGGTCCGATTATCACCTTTCGATCCTACTCTGCCGTGTATCACGGATCGATTTATATTACATATATGTAATATAAATCCGTGCGTGTATTAATCTCTTTTTAAAAATACAATTAACGTAACAAAAATTACTATAAATTCAAATTCATTGACCTAAATGGAATCAATATTTTATAGATATCAAAGTTCAAAGATTTGTAAAGATGGGAATGACTTTTTACCAGTAGGACACATCACAGACGGTCTTATAATGACTTAAAAAGTGCAATAATCCCAGCAAACATACCTATATCGGGCCGATATCGGCTATATGATGGAATAATGTGTCGGCTACCATATATCGGACCGAGTGTCTATCCGATATTGACATATTTCACTGATATAGGTCCGACATCGGTCGATTTATATTCGTTTGACATGATTTAAGTTTTATCATGGTAACGTTTTTTAGCATGTAGGACCATGAAACCGGGAAAAAATTTCTGAAATTTTAACGCGTTTAACCATTGAACGGATATTTATCGTAATTTGCACAATGGTAAATAGTTACCTACGCACCGTACATCCGGGCACGCTTTACATTTGGCCCGCAAAACTCAACAAGGGACAAAAGTTCGAATATTTACAATCGCTGGGTAATTTAGCATTTTCTTATACCTTTTTGATAAAATATCATTAACATAATTGATATACTGTTGAGTGCTATTGAAATTTTGAAAAATAAATAAAAAATATATGGACAAGATGGCTTTGATTTTATAGTCATACAATTTCGCGATCACGTTAAATTGGGTTGGTAATAATTTCTTTTAAACCTATAGGACCTTAGCAACTTGTTGACATAAATAAGAAATAATTTGTTCTTAAGTTTAAGCAAGACTTTGCCATTAAAATTTTGTTGAAACAAAATAATGAAAAGTTACATTTTGACAGAGAAAATTCAAGTTCGAAAAGATATGCGTTGCAAGGTCTCCATTATCCATACTAAAACAGCATCAGTGTTTTGTTTGTTTTTTTACTTTTTTTGCTTACTTATATTGAAAGTTATGTTTCTCATTAAATAATATTTTTGTATTTTAGCACGAGATATCCCGCATTTTTACCCTATCAGAAAAAAATGTCTCGACAACAGACACAAATATTTGGACACTGTTCATCGGGTATTTGGTATCGTGTCAAAGTTGGAAAGTCAAGATGGTGGTGGACCAACTGAATTGCCTGATGATATTCATTTACCAGTTACAAGCATTGAAAAACTGGAGTTGGTTGAGACAGGTTTACAAGAACCTGGTTGTTTCAATGGCTTCTTGGGTAAATTTATTTTCATTAGTTAGAAAGATGTTAAATTTTATCTTTGCACGAAATGAATTTATTATTGTTTTTGAAAACAAGTGTTTTTGCTAAACTTTTTTTATGTCACTAAAAATTTTGCACACTAGTTTTCTGTCCGTCATACTGTTCTTTAAAAGTTTTTGGCCTGTCATTAGTGTGCTTTTGTTTGTAACACAAAAGACATTATATTATTACTCTAGTGTAATATGTTAGACATTATATTATAACTAGTGTAATATAGTATTTCTTAAATAGAGAATATCTGTTTGTTTTGCATGTAAAATTGAAAAATATTTCACTGAGGAAACACCAGATGCAATATTAATTTCATGATTTTTTCGTGATTTTAAATATTTTTTACTGATTTGCTGCCTCACGTCGCGCATTCTCCTTTATGAAGTCATAACATCATGATGTCACATCATCAATTTTGAAATATAATCCTGTTAAATCCTCCAATTTTGTTAACCCACTTTTTTAACATGATTAAATGATGACATCGACTTTCTTTTCTTAAAGAAAGAACATTTACGTATGACAGCATTTTTTTTTGGGCCTGTTATTCCATTTAGTTATATTCTTTTCATCTGCATTCAGATATAGTCCGGCTTACAGTGAAAATGATATATTATAAATTTTCAGTAGTGGTTTTATCAAAAATATTATCTATCACAGTGAAACACTGGAAAAGCATGAAATAAATGGCCTTATTACACTCCTGTGAATTATGTGTCAAATGCTTTTTGAAACGTTAGAAATGTGTTTTAGAAACAAAAATCATATATTTCAGGTCACATACCTGACACTGCAAGGAGGTATCACAAAGAAGCATATGTCAAAAAGAGTCATGAAACACTGCGTGTCAAAATCAGTTGGCACTTTCAGTTCAACTGGTTTGGCAAGAAAGGGAAGAGAGCGTTTGGGAAGG
>NW_026859938.1:0-89157 GCF_026571515.1 Ruditapes philippinarum
ACCCTTATCTTACTCCCTGTTTCGAAACACAACAAAACCACAGACAATAAATCAGACAATAAACACAAATAAGAAACACTTATTTAAATCAGTATCAAGTCAGTGATATCAAACAGTTTATCAGTAATATATTACTGATATGTAATCATAGAGTCTCAAAATCAACGCTCTTGTATGCCGCTATCATATATGTGCCATTATATTTGACTGTCTGAGAATAATGTGCCATTCTGCTGCATTTATCATTAAATATGACTATTATTATTATGTCATTTGCATGCGTATAATAGTATATAAATAACACAGTGACATTGGTTTGTAAAAAACAACAAAAAAAAATATCATTACGAGGAAAATACTGTTACCCGAGGCGTAGGGATGATATTTTTACTGTAACTCACAAACCCATGTGTTATTTATTTTATTACCCGAACAAAAATACTGTGATGATCTGAAATTGTCAACTAAATCTTACTGTAACAACAATAAACCAAGAGTAACAACTAACCTTTTTAAGTTTGCAGTGTACTTTAGGCCTACTTGAGAAGTTCTCTTTATCTTTTATTCTTTTAGCAAGTGATGATATCTAGTAGTCATAAACATACAAAAAGCTGTGTTTTATTTAGAAATTAAAACACCAACCAATTTATACGGTTATGATCTGTGAAATCTGAATCAGGGTTGCCAGCTCTTTTGTTAAAATAAAATTCCCTGACTTTTCCCTGACTTTTCACTGACCAATTCATGTTTTTCACTGACCAAAATCGTCCAACACATAAACGGCCTTCTGACCGCCCCTATAGCCGTCCATTCCTCCCATTATATATTTGCATCTAAACTTGTATTTATTTTCCAAAACATAAAACATTAACATCAAAGTAATGATTCAAACATTGTGTTCTACTACTCTTAACTATTTCTATTCAAACACAGTGTGACTGTTGGTCAGTGAAACATGTGAATCATATGACATGAAAATCAGAAGAATCATAATATAAGCATCTAATTTAGAAATCACATAAGTCACTCTTTCCTTCCTAGTAGTAACACATAAAACACCAAGACTATAAGAGTAATACTTGTATGACAAAACCTAAAATTCAAACATCTCTAAACTATAAGAACAATAAACATTAATTTTAACACAGTTTCTTGTACAAGGCATCATGATAAACGCCACTGATTGTGAAACAAGAACACAGGGCTCATTTTGGCATATCATGAAATAATCACTATAAAATTAAAGACTTTGAATGAGTGAAGTAAGTTAGTGTGAAAAAAACTAGTGTGAAAAAGGGTTAGTGTGAAAAACATAGCATTGCATAATTTAACCAGTTTCCATCATGTTTGCAAGACAAATCCTCTTGTACAATTTCTTAGTGTCAAAGCAAAAAGCAAAGCAGGTTATATGCCAATATGGTAGTTTGGTATACATGTATAGATTTTTTTAGTAATTAAAAGCCCTTCTAATGATCATGCACAGAAATATCTAGACCAATACAGAATACAGTGGACTGACTAGATATTGCTAGTAGGTAAAAGCACTTCTAGTGATCATGCACAGAAATAGCTAGACCAATACAGAATACAGTGTACTGACTAGATATTGCTAGTAAGTAAAAGCACTTCTAGTGATCATGCACAGAAATAGCTAGACCAATACAGAATACAGTGTACTGACTAGATATTGCTAGAAAGTAAAAGCACTTGTAGTGATCATGCACAGAAATAGCTAGACCAATACAGAATACAATGAGAAGCATGCATTAGTCAGCTCTGGAGGCAAGGGTTGCAAAGCCTTTCAGTCTGTAGGCTGAATGATGTTCTAAGGTAAATAATGGGTAATATAATGACTAAGTTAACATAATTTATAATGCTTCTTAATATCACAGTTTACTGTTATTTGAATTTAATGCTTAACTGTGAGAGTGTTACAGTCAAATATTAAATGCCTAAAGACTGCCATAGCAAAGAAAGACCTTCAATGCGTATATTTTTCAACCTTTGAAATAATTTTTCCCTGACTTTTCACTGACTTTTCAGGATTTTCATTTTTTACTGACCAAATTTCAAAATTCCCTTACAATTCCCTGACCTTGAAAAAATACCCAATTTCCCTGATTTTTCAAGTCCGCTGGCAACCCTGTGAATATTCTTCGCATGGTTTTTGACAAAATAACGATGATGTCCTATGTCTGTCCAGCATATCTGTAACGTTTCACTGATTAAAATTGTTAAATAATCCTTTGCAGCATGCTCCAGTTCGACACATAATTATTTACATTGCAATTATTCCGTTGAAAATGGATGACTATTAAAGACAATATTTTATACGCGAAAACACACCAGGGTGCAAGCAATTAAATTTTATGGGTGTCATATTTACTCCAGAGAAGATGTTGATGTCGAATCGGGGTTTAACGTCGAAAATAAGAATGAATCGAGAAAAAAAGACATTTTATTTAATTTTATTTAGAAAATAGAGCACGTGACCAGATTTTATACTGCTTAAAATACTGTTATCTATATAACAGTACAACATTCTTAGTCACGGGGTACACTTGCGTTAACAGTTAGAATACTTCCAGAGGCCTATGGTAAATAAACATAACGAAAAAAGAGAGGGGTAATAATTATTTTAGTATTTGCTTGATATTATATTATTTAACCGATAAATTAAATGTTCTATCTAGTTAGATGACACAGACATATCAGAAATACGAAACAATGCTATACTATAGAAAATAAATATAAAATGAAATCAATATTTAGGGTGGCCAAATGTAAGTATTCTTATTTTAAATACTAAAACTGTATAAACTAAAGTACACGAAAGAATAGTCCATAATCTTCAATGCGTTTATTTCAAATCTCTGCAGTTTTAACTCAGAAGAAAATCGTGCAATACTTTGACATCCTAACGGAATGTTTGACGCTGGAAAAAAAAAAAAGTTCCAAAAAAAAAGGGGTTATAAGACCCCCCCCGGGGTGGGGGGGAAGTTTTATCTTTTAAAACAAACCAGGTTTTTTTTGCATCAGAAGTATTTGTCCCCAAACGTGATGAGAAACTCCGGCAAGATAACACTTTTATATCAAAGCTTGTGGCGTGTTTGCTCCCAGTACGACAAGCTAATAAAGTTATCAATCACAAAGGGACGTTTTACAATTCAATTACTTGATCGAAACTAGACAGATATTTGAATGCACGATAAAATGAAAAAAAAACAATTGATTTTAAAGTCACCTGATTCTTGATGAACATAAACACAAATGTGGATGTTTTTGATTTGTAATATTTTAATTGAATTTATTCTTTACTTGTAACATAAAAATACAATGTACAGCACATATAAACAACTATAGTATAGCAATTAACACAAAGTATTGCTCAAAGTATTCTCTTCTTGCTAATGCACACGCATACGCACTCACAAACACCTGCACCTAATTACACATTTATTTTAATTCCCAAAACATTAAAATCAGCAATTGTAGTTATTTTTGAAAATAACGCACATACATAAAGCAACACAAACCAACATACATTTCCTTTTTAGCTCACCTGTCACAAAGTGACAGGGTGAGCTTTTGTGATCGCTTTTCGTCCGGCGTCCGTCCGTCCGTCCGTCGTCCGTCCGTCGTCCGTCCGTAAACTTTTGCTTTAAAAGACATCTCCTCATAAACCACTGAGCCAATTTCATCCAAACTTCACAGGAATGTTCCTTTGGTGGTCACCTTTAAAAATTGTTCAAAGAATTTAATTCCATGCAGAACTCTGGTTGCCATGGCAACCGAAAGAAAAATCTTTAAATATCTTCTTTTAAAGAACCCTAAGAGCTAGAGCTTAGATATTTGGCATGAAACATCTTCTAATGAGTGTCTACCAAGTTTGTTCAAATAAAAGCCCTGGGGTCAAAATTGGCCCCGCCCCGGGGGGTCATTGATTTTCCCCATATACATATAGTAAAAACTTAAAAAATCTTCTTTTAAAGAACTGTAAGAGCTAGAGCTAAGATATTTGGCATGGAACATCTTCTAGTGAGTGTCTACCAAGTTTGTTCAAATAAAAGCCCTTGGGTCAAAATTGGCCCCGCCCCGGGGGGTCATTGATTTTCCCTATATGCATATAGTAAAAACTTAAAAAATCTTCTTTTAAAGAACTGTAAGAGCTAGAGCTTAGATATTTGGCATGAAACATCTTCTAGTGAATGTCTACCAAGTTTGTTCAAATAAAAGCCCTCGGGTCAAAATTGGCCCGCCCCAGGGGGTCATTGATTTTCCCTATATGCATATAGTAAAAACTTAAAAAATCTTCTTTTAAAGAACTGTAAGAGCTAGAGCTTAGATATTTGGCATGAAACATCTTCTAGTGAATGTCTACCAAGTTTGTTCAAATAAAAGCCCTGGGGTCAAAATTGGCCCCGCCCCAGGGGGTCATTGATTTTCCCTATATGCATAAAGTAAAAACTTAAAAAATCTTCTTTTAAAGAACCCAAAGAGCTAGAGCTAAGATATTTGGCATGAAACATCTTCTAGTGAATGTCTACCAAGTTTGTTCAAATAAAAGCCCTTGGGTCAAAATTGGCCCCGCCCCGGGGGGTCATTGATTTTCCATCTATGCATATAGTAAAAACTTAAAAAATCTTCTTTTAAAGAACCGTAGGAGCTAGAGCTTAGATATTTGGCATGAAACATCTTCTAGTGAATGTCTACCAAGTTTGTTCAAATAAAAGCCCTGGGGTCAAAATTGGCCCCGCCCCAGGGGGTCATTGATTTTCCCTATATGCATATAGTAAAAACTTAAAAAATCTTCTTTTAAAGAACCCAAAGAGCTAGAGCTAAGATATTTAGCTTGAGACATGTTCTAATGGGTGTCTACCAAGAATGTTCAAATAAAAGCCCTGGGGTCAAAACTGGCCCCGCCCCGGGGGTCATTGATTTTCCTTATATACATAGCAAAAACTTGAAAATCTTCTTTGAAAAAACCCAAATAACTAGAGTTTAGATATTGAGCATGAAACATCTTTAAGTAAATATCTACAAAGTTTGTTCAAATAAAAGCCCAGGGGTCAAAACTGGCCCTGCCGGAGGGGTGTCATTGTTTTTAACTATATGTGTATAGTAAAAACTTAAAAAATCTTCTTTAAAAAACCCAATGAGCTAGAACTTAGATGTTTTGCATGAAACATCTTCTTATGGGTGTCTACCAAGTCTGTTCAAATAAACAAATAAAAGCCCTTGGGTAAAAATTGGGCCGGGGGGGGGGGCGGGCTATATACAGGTGAGCGACCTCAGGGCCATCATGGCCCTCTTGTTTATTGTCTGATTATTATGCTTTAATAATTATTATGAAAACAACAACTGTTTTGTTAGAATTAATTCAATTATTTGTCTGTTATTAACTGAAAAGTCTATTTTAACATGGGCCTGTACGAATGTGTATTATTCGATTAATTGCATTACATTTATGCTATGTCGGTTTTGAAAAAAAATAGGTTTCTTTTAAAACATCATTTCAGTTCAACAGGTAAATATAAGATGTAAAAATGCTGACTTAAGAGTGTCAAATTTACCAGTGTAAACTTCCGCCTTTTCATAATTTATGGAATTACGCTAATTGACTGATTTTTATTTCTCTCTTTTATTTTTAAGAAGTAATTTAAAACAATAGGGTAGTTTCAACGGAAAGTCAGAAAACTTTTGAACAAACTGATTAGAGTAATAGTTTTTTTTTGTAGGCAGTATTAAAATACAGAACAGAAAATGTGAGTCTATTAAATCTATACCGTTTTAACGAATATGAATTAGTATAATACGTTAACCATTAAAAATTGTCACACTTCGCAGATGCATTAATAACTATGTTGCTGAAACGCATATAACAATGTTTGTTATTACAAAATGTTAACACGGCCCGTTTTGAAACAGGAAACAGACTTGATATGGCAAGCTGTGAACTACTTAAGCAAGAAAGAAGAGGAATTCACTGCTGAAGGTTCGGCTTTCAACGCTTTCATATATGTGAGGTACATATCGAGCTAGCACACGGAACGTTTGTGGTTCTACTCATGCGCCCTCTCTTGCTTAAATAATGTGTCAGGTTTGTGTAAAAATTTGTTTTTATTAAAACAGGTTTGACTTACTGTGATCTTGTTTCCGCTTTCAGATGTTTAAGGATACACGAGCCAATGCTGCCATATGATCAGTTTTTGAAGTTTGATAATGTTTTATAACATATTGTCATGTCTGAGAATAGACTGGTATTCAAAATTATAAATGAATTAAAAATGTCCTTTTAAACATGTTCTCTGTCACGTATAAAACAAAATACTTCAAGCAAGTTTACTTATTATTAATATGTTTCTGTAGTGTACGAAGCGCACATGTGTGTGCAAAGCCAACCTGAGGGGTTTAAATGTTGTCGATGGCCAAACGGTGGTATTTATGGAGTCTAAACAAGCTCGATGCGATGGTGCTTTGCTATTTTATACATTTTATATCTTCCAAAGCTATGCAACAGGTGTACATATGTCTCCTTTTGAAACGTTTCTTAATCTTCGTTTTACACTACAAAACCAAGATAGCTGACGTAGAGGTGAATTGTTCTTTGCAACGCTGCATATTTTAAGAGAAAACCGAAAATAAGGTATTGCTTTTTCAATTTTTTAATATAAGTATTTGTAATTAGTTTTATAAAAGATATATGTCCTCTATATACATCATTTTAATGTTTCATTTGAACGACTAGACTTATGAAAATGTAAATGTTATTAGTGCATTTTCATAAATCATTCTGTTTAACAATAGAATATGCCTGAAAATGAGTCTTGCTTAGTAAATACGAAAGATATAAGTTTGTCGTCGTCTCAAAATGATTATCGAAAAAGGGATGAAAGAAAGAATCGCCTACTTACACAGCTGGCAGTTGAATTGTTTGCAATATTCAAGTGAATTAAAGTAAAACCATGTATAGTTCACAGTCTATCAATTTAAAAAGATACCAAATCCTCTTCTCTACGTTATTGTTTACTTAAAGAAGCTTAATAGCTTAGAATAACGTTATATAAAGAGAAAGTGATTAAACAGTATATTTAGCGTCTTTATATTATATTCCTTAAAACATTTTACAAATTGAGACAAATACAAATTATGTATAAACCTAGAAATTGTGTGGGTTTAAATTTAAGTGCTGAGATTTGTCATTATCTGTATCATTTAAATTGTATAAATATACAATAATTTACATTTTAAATGTTTCTATAATTATCATTTATTGGTACTTGATTTTAAATTAAAATAGGAGTTGAAAAGAGATAACACATAAAACGTATCTCGATCATATGGCAGCCCTATACGATTGACTTGTTTTTTGTTGTTTTTTTTTGTTTCTGTTTTTTTTTAATTAATACAATGATCTTTTTTAAATAAAAAATATCATTTGGAGAAATACACATCGTAGATATATTTGTAGGTTCATTATTAATAAGTGTTATTAATATTATGTTGTTAACACCACAATAAATTAAACTATCACCAAAAAATTAATACATTCAATTTGATAAATTATAGTGCAATGTAGAGAAAGGATACATTGTATACACTTAACTTATTAAAAATGATATATTCACATGCAAGTGGTACATTTTAAACTGTTTACAAGTTAATCCCTGTGTTTGTGGCTATTCCTTTCGGAAGATTAGGCTCAAATCAAATAATTTGTATGTGGTTCGTACTAATTACTACAACTTACTTTGCCCATCTCTTAACATCGACTATTACACTGATCGAAATAACAATTAATTTATTTTGCCTTATTTCAAAACTTCGTATAATGATCATATGTTATGTACATTTTGCATCATTGGGAATTCATTTTATGAATGAAAGCATTGTGGCATTACACTATTTAACAAATATTTAATTAAAACAAGCTACTTAGACTATTCTTAGCGCAGTAGGTAACGTCTTATAATAATCATTGTTACTAATCGAAAGGCTGTGCTCTTAATCCTCTCGCAGGGCATGTGTTTTACATCTATTCGTGTTTATAAATTGGATCGATCCAATACACCTGCTACGTATTTAGTTTTATCAAACAGCAGTATATCACAGTCACAAAAACCGTTAATAGATATCCGTTACGAACCTAAAAAACTGGTCATTTAATAAGTAAACATATATTTCGTCAGTGGTGAAAAAATAAAGTTCAAAAACGGTTTGGCGGGTGGATTAGGTTTACTTGTAGTGAACATACCGTAAGTAAAATTAAAAATGACAATTGTATGGACATTTCGTGATATTCAGATGTCCGTTTGCAATAACAAAGTTAATTTCCAAAATGAAAACAAGAATGTATTTTTCAACATACATCACTTTAAGAGTAGAATTAATCCGATAGCCTAACAACCCTTGACGTAAATAAATGATGATTTCTTAAAGACTAAATTAAATTATTTTAAGTTAAAATATGTTTTGTTATCCCAATAATGAATTAATTGCTTATTCAAAACATATTATATATATATACCAGAAACCAGCTTTTATTTACAGAATATTATACAATCATCGTCCAGGTTTGAAAAATTGTATATGCGTGATACTTAAGTTTTGTTTGGCTAAAAAGCGTACAATTTGCGGAGAGCATGCACCTAAGGTTATCCAGCCATCCTCTACCAGTAAGAGCTGGGAAATTGCCATGGGATACCTTCGGTGATGTTGCTTAGTAAAAAACTAACCAACAAAAGTCTGCCATCGTCAGGACTACACCACTTAATGTTTGCAGTATTTTTACCTTAACAATGGGTTTTCGTTAAAGGCTCATTCGGCGTGTTATCTTTTGTATATATCTTGAATATAAAAACGAGATGAAATATTGTTATAATCACATTATCATTTTAATGGAAATAGATACAACAACCTTGAATTACAATGCAATCTTGTGACTTACTTTTTTTCTATACACTTCGATTGTGAATATCAAATATCATATATCAAAACATTTTAGCTCTTTGAATCCTAATGTTACAGTAATTAATTGGAATAGAAACATTTAGCAATACTTACGAGAAGATTTGCCTAATGATATAATATCATGAAACAATATTATGGATATTTTGTAGTCACGTAAGCTTGTGGATTTAACATTGCCATACACTTGTCCTCCATGAACTTCTCTCAGAAAAGTTTGAAGTATAGACATACGTAAAACATTAATGTTGTAAAAAAGTTAGATGCCCCTTCTTTTTGTGGTTGTACTTATTTTCATATCATTATTATACAACATTTGAATATGTTTGTGTCCATGTATAGTGAGGTCAAATATTTTAAACATGAACATCAAAGTATTCGTTTTAAATACATCTAAAGCAATGAATACAATGTATCTCAAATCAATTGATTGAGCCTTACGCAATTTAAAATGTAATATTTGATCTTTAAAGCTTACACATATTAGCCATTAACTGTTACTGTTTTCGTTATTTTGTGTTGTTTATACGTTGTCGTAAGTAGTAATATGTGTATGAAAGGCAGAATTTGAAATGGTTTTATATAACTTATTTTCTTTTATACAAAAAACACTATTGCATGATACAGTTAATATTTTCCTCAGTAATGCAACTTTCGAATTATTGATGTTGGTGCAATACGATTAATTATTTTTTTCATTCCTTTAGCGAAATATTCTGTTTTTATCATTGAAAGTTAAGAATTATGAATAATTAATTGACCGAACATATATAAAATTGCTGACAAGATAAAGACAACTGCATTACAATAAATTAAAGCTACATTAAATAAATATGTAAAAATATTTTGCCGTCGGTATAAAAAACCTAGCATTCTACAGTTTCTTTAACCTTTTTAACGATATTGCATTAAATATTGTTCATAAAATTAGGATTTTAAACGGAAAACTCCACGGTAACACTAAAGATTGTATACGAATTTTAACATGCAAATGAAGACTATACTCAGTTCGTCACAGTGTTAAAGTTGCTATCCGGAACACAGCAAATATGAGATTTTCTTGTGCAAACACACTTTAACCGTTTAAGCTTCACGGTGCACTTGGCCTGGGGTTCAGAAAAAAAGTAATCATGTCATAAAAAGATGAATTTTATGAAAGCATTCGTTACAATGCGCACATATACCGTTAGATTAGGACTGCTAATAATAGACACGATTGTTGATTATATATTGATGTACGGATGATCTGAAGACGGAAAGGCGGATTTTCTCATGCAAACAGAAATTGTACATCGGATTTCGCTAAAATGAGGTTACACATTGTTATGCTTATAAAACTCATTTTGGTTGTCTGGACACAAAAATATGATCTGTAGTCGATATGAAACCAAATTTGTTAATGAAATGTCGCTATTTCTTTTTTTACGAAATTAATTAGCTTTAACTTTTAAATAATTGGTTTTTCAACAGTGAAACATCTGAGTCTGATACGATTTTGAATAAAACTTATGATGGACCGAGGAATGACGAGATTTGGTTACCGAGTCCTTAATATAAACGCACATATATCAGCTTTATTTTTTAACTGCAATGATCAGCTGCGGTGTTTCACTTATTCTTCGTAGCCAATATACGCTTGCGTAAAACATCGCTTGTTATTTACTGACAGAGCTTGCTTTCAAATTCAGGAAGTACATCTGTAAGTAATTTCTTTGTTACTTGTTTAAGTTGTTCATGCTACAAATTATCATGGTCTTCCTCACGTCGTTATCACATACTGGAATATAAAGCACGAACTACGTTACCACTCGTACACATACGCCATTACAATGTGTGTCCCTGATTAAAGACTTCAAAGATTGCAATGGCAGTTTAAGCGCACTTAATTTACGTTAACGATATCCATCAGCACACTATGTTAATATATAATATCATGTCATAATTGTACGTGTGATTATCGCCATTTTACAAATTAAGTTAAAAAAACAAGGATGTTATTATATTTTATTATGTACCTTATAAGTTAATATACATAAAGAAATAATAAACATGTCTGGGAATACAATTGAGTTATTTAAAAGCTGACAGAATAAATTTCGATGATTGCCGTGTCTGATAACATTGTCACAATTAAATGTTGTTTTTTATCAGTTTAAATTCGACGTTTTATATTTCCGTATTTTATGTTTAAATTTGTAAAAACATTAAAATTTCATGGCAAAATATTTATTTTTCTTATGTCAAATATTAAACATGTTTAAAAAAAGTATTATTTCATATCAAATTAAGCATGATTTATGATACTTATATATCTTTCAATTAATTTCATTAATCATTCAAGTAGTATGAGTGACAACGTTGCACTAAGAGTGTACACATTTATATAAAGTTGTCTATTCAGGACTTAACCATCAAATTGGCAGTGTTCACATTTTCAGAAATCGTTTTTGTTTTTGATTCATACTGTATCATAAGTCTAAAAAAGGTTATGATTTGAACTTTATTTGTGCTGTATTAGGATGTTTATTTATGTAATCTAAGGTTTTTATTTGACATATTCTGAATATATTTACATCAGAGTGAATATAATAAAACCATGTGGACCGAATGCTTTCAGTACTTTAAATCTATCTCCTTTACAGAATATTTAAAATAATACTGATTTATTTGATTTTACGGTGTTATGTATACAATGTCAAATTCTTTGCTTTGTAAATGACGATATCCTGCCAATTGGTTATAAAATTCATATAAAGACAAAGTCAAAATGTAATATAATCAAATGGGGATATCAATGTATTAGCCCAACAATGACTGTCTTATTCAAATTGATAGCTTATTCGTATGTCATCTAATTAAATGCTTTAAAAGTATATGTTTGCATCAAAATAAAAAAAATATTATTCAAGAAAAGTTAATATTTTTACTTTGCTTTCTTAATGACCAATATATTTTACTTCATTGTACTAAGAATACAGATTTTACATTGGGGGAATATAAACAAGGATTTCACCAGCTAAATGGCCATGTTCTATTGTTTCATTACATTTTTTTCTGTTTTATTTTCTTAAAGAGATTTATTGATGTGTTTGAAAAGGTGCGTGGTATTTGAAAAAAATAAAAAAAAGCCTTTCTTTGTATAAAGGTGAATAAGATTATCCTGTTGATCCCGATTATTCCATAATTAGTTACAACGTTGAATTGATTAACATTAGACTAATTTTAATAGTAAACAGTATTGTTACAAAACAAAAATGATAAAGTGGCTTAGTTACTCAATCAGATGTGAATTAGCAAAACCCTGATATTCCCATTGTTCATAAAATCCGAAAAAATAAGTTACATTAGAATAAGGGTAATGATAGCTTTTACAACTAAAAAGCACAACACTAGTGTCGGAAAAAAGCACGAGCATTTAAGATAATAACCCTTTTTGACAAAGTCTATTTCTGTACTAATTGTCAAAAGGCAACGTAATAAAACATAATAGTTTCATGCAAATATTGGACAACATCATTAAAATATTATGATAAATGAAACACTAGTATAAATCTTTTAATATTTTCTAATATAATATATTTTAATATTTCCTTGATTGCATTATTTACAGTTTAAAAAATGAAAAAAGAATACGCATATCTTTACTTTTTCTATATCTAAAGTACAAATAGGCAACATTATTACTTTTATCTAGAAACTATTTGATTTATTGTGTAATCACCTAAATATAACAAATAAAATTCACATTAACGGTTGTTGTTTTGCGTGATGAACATTTCCATTAAAACACTGACAGAAACACCGATTTTGTGATAAATTGATAAGACCGAACATAAATTGGAACATTTTATAAAAAATAGTGTGTTTTATAAAAAGGTTATGTACTTTAAACAATTGTCATTTAAGAATATTTATGGTCTCGGCGGTATTGATCTGTTGGAAATTTTGTTATGCGTAGGAATAAATATTTTTTGTTTTTGTTTGCTTGTTACGTATTGAAACAAGTTCAATGCAGATGATGACACATTTTAATGAATTTTTACATTTTAATTTAGGACACACGATGCTCACTTGTGATCATTTTACGTTACCCAGGATTTACAGTTATGTGTTAAATATGAAAACATCATCCATGATAAATAAAGTACCAGATTGGTAACATTGCATCTACATTAATTTAACAGAGATTTTACTAATCCTTTTATCAGGACAACTACCATTTTTGTCAATGACGCAAAATGTTTGCAGTGTTAGCGAGTTGTTTGTTTAGAAGCTGGAGGTCAGTTTAATTAAGGCTTATAGGGTATAAATAGTACCATTAATATGATTGATTTGTCACTAACACAGTACTTGATACATCATTGTGGATGTTTTACACTGTAGTTAACACAACATCTGATCTTCTTGTTCGCACCATACATTTCAAGTTATTCCGGAGGGTATCTGAATATGATAGTGAATATAAGATTGGTAGTGACAGATTATTTGTCAATTTATATCATTTTTCCTTAAGGCAGTTAAAGTATATAAAGCTATATATGTGCTTAACAAAATATATTGTTCTGCTACCTTAGAAAATGACAATAATGCTTTTAAAATGCCTGTTTTAAAGAAATATATTTAGTACATACATATTTAATTTATAACGTATGAAACATTACTTCAATATGTTTCCAGATTTTCTTTATTAAATATCAGCATACTATTTTGAAACTTCTACTGTTTATTCAGTAAACGTACAATACTAATTATTTGTTTGTTTATTTTATTTTTTACGCCTTTTCCTCAACAGTATTTCAGTCATATAGGCGGGTAGTTTCCTAACCATCGTTCCTGGAGAGCTACACCAGTACTAGACTACCTTCCTCCGTGCTAAACTACCAAAGCATCTCCCGGGGATCGAACCCACGCCAGAGAGGTAACTAGACTAGAAGTCATCGATTCTAACCCCTCGACCACGGATGCGGTACATTACTAATAAAAAAACCAGTACACATCACTCAGTTTGAAGATCTTATGGTATTATACTGGCCGATCAGTCGGCCTGCTGACATTTAACAGACGAAAGACGAAGACAGAAAATGGTTATTCTTGGAAATGTTTGAGCAAATGATCCGAAACCAAGACTGCAGGGTGTATGTGTAACGTAAAGAATTATGTAAAAATCTCTACAGAAATAATACTTGTCCCGTCATGTTAATTTAAAAAATTGATAAAGTTCCTTAATCATCTATGTCGTACGGTGCTTTATTATAAGAATAGTTGTTATTTCACTAAATATGCTTACGTGTATTGATTTTGGTTTAATCGAATTTATTGTTTTAATTCAAATAGCTTTTGATAAAAGAAGGTAGTGATAAATATCCGTTGATGTTTGCTTAGCAAAAAGTAAGGATTGGAGTCTTATTAATCACATTCCCTTTAAAATAACGCAAAAGTCTATTGTCATATGCATATCATGGAAACTTATATGGAATAGAAATACATTTGCACGTGATGCACTTATCTTAATGTCTCATTTTAAATATTGATTACTAGATACTGTGTGTGTATTATGTAGGATATATAACTCGATCCCAGTAATTATAATGAAACATAATAGCATATTTACCAGAATCATTTACCTTAATGGCAAATCTTAAATAATTATTGTTAAACACGCATATTGCTGAAATGAGGTTGTTGTTCTTTCTTAATGGTTTTATCCGTATACAAAACATATAACCGGATAAATAGTAATTTTATCACTTATTTTGGGGCCGCAAAGGGGAACATGTAGTCGGTTTATTAACCCCGTTATAGGTATAAGTGTCAGGACAGCCGTTATGACTCAATACATTGCATTAACTTGACAATATATTATGATGAATATAGATATTATTTAGTGATATTCCTACGATGCTTTAGTTATATGTTTAACCATTGATGTTTTTGTTAACCACACAACGGATGTCTCAGAATTAATGCAAATTTACAATGTTTACATTTTTCATTACAACTTACAATTTGATATCATTTACATCACTCTCAATTTAGAACTGTACTCTCATGTTGCAAGTACACAACGTTCTTATAATTATCTAAATGCATAGTAATAGTTTTTAATAAGTCCACAAATGTATACCATTAAGACACTGGTTTATTGTCGACACGTCTTCTTTATGAGAGGTTTGCTCACTATGAAGTGGGGCTTTAACTGTTTTACAATTATTTCGTGGATGCACAGTTATAACCTCAAATAACCATTGAGAGAAACCATTCGTTTAACAACATATAAGCAAACTAGTGAGCTGGTTAAAGACATACAATATCAATAGTTAATTCCGGCATACAATGAGCCTCTTTACCCGCCTAGGCCGATATTTCCGTAGTATAAGAACATAGAATTGAAAAATATTTATAATTTACTAAATCGCTTTAAAGATGCTGTATGTTGTAAAAAAGTTTGTATACCACATTTAAATGAAATTATATACATGTACATGATGTATATAATTATGCTTATAAAACAATTTTCAAATATCGAAGAATATGTAGAATATGTCTTACGAATATTTGTACATATTATATGTAATCATAAAAATATATGCAATCATTTCTTATAGAAAAAAATGACTAAGTCTTTATAGACTTTTTTTATTATCTCCATTTATTTATATAAAATGTTACATTCGGAAATATATATTTTAAAATATTGCTTTTTTGAACATATGAAATTGATAAAGCTTAATTTGAACATCATATTTATGACAATAAACCATACAAAAATGTTGCTACAAGATCTTTAACCATTCGTTTTTATTTTAATATCAAAACTATAAAGAAACTGATGTGAATGGCTTTCAGTGCAAATAATGTTGCTGGCAGCGGAGGAAAGGGACATTTACGTTGGAATTCATTATTGCTTATATAGAGGATATTGAATGAGTGTAAGTTCAATACTGAATTTATTGCACGAGTTGAATAAAATTATATTATGCGAGCCTCTGGCGAGCATAATATTATTTTATTCAACGAGTGCAATAAATTCAGTAATGAACTTACACGAATTTAATATTCTATTTATCACATACCAAAAATAAAGACCGTTTAAAGTGAAATAAGAGTCATTTTACGTTGACGCGCCTATAGTATAACGCTAACATTTGGCGCGTCTTTACACCATGTTTGTATAACGCTAATGATGTCACGTCAAAATATATGCACGGCCGTGCAATACCATATTTACGGAGTCGCAAAATCGGCACGGGTGTGTGATAAACATATTTATGACATTAAGTGCGACCATAATTATATCTCAGTAGACTTTGACGACGCCCTAATGGTACTACGATGCGAAATAGAGAAATCATAATTTGTTACAACAGACGGGTCTGTTATATTAATACTCTCAGAGGTATTAAAACATAAATTGTAATCATATTTCGTAACACTTCTGATTCAATAGAAAAGGAAATATCAAACATGTGATCAAGGAAAATTGAAGAGTGTAACTATTAATTTACAGAAAAGGAATGTGTAAGTATGGTGCTCTTTATAAGCATAATTTACATGATCGTATATATGCTTTCTTTTTAATATTTCTGTTGTACTTGCTGATGATTTTAAACTGAAAATTATACTATCATTTTTCATTTAAAGTATAATATTATGTTTTTCCTCACCCGGCTATATACATCATGCGTTATACCGCCAGTTAGTTCGAAATATTCTCACAGTGAACCTTTTTTTGATATACAAAATGAAATCTTTAGATATTTTATAAACAGTAAACATTTTTTGTTGTTTGGTGATTATAATGCACGATGCGGTAGTTTAAAAGATTTTACGCCTGTTGACTTATTTATTTCTAACATGTACGATTTACAATATGTTGAAAGCGAAGAAAATGAAATAATGAAAAATTTTGAGCTATTTGATGTACCTGTAAATAGAATATGTATAGATAATACTGTAAATCATTATGGCAATCAGTTGATTGAACTATGTAAAAATAACAATATGTTTATATGGAATGGTAGAGTTGGGGATGATTGTTATAATCCAAAATTAACATGTAAGAATTCGAGTACTGTTGATTATTTTATATCATCATCATTTGTTTTTGAGAATGTTTTAAATTTTAAAGTACATGATTTCTGTAGCTTATACTCTGATGTTCATTCCGGCTTAGAAGCAGTGATAAGCATCAGGCCTAAAAACAATTTTTGTATTCCTTATAAAATAATGTTTGAACCATTAACTCTTAAAACTAAATTATGGGATAACAAGAATGCCCATACATTCTCCGAAAATCTTGACCTATCTAAAATCTCTGAAATTGAATTAATGCTTGATAAAGTATTAGAAAAAAGCATAGTTGTACAGAACGACTTAGATGAAATAGTTTCTGACATTTCCACTCTGTTTACTAATTGTTCTAAACAGTCATTTGGAGAGATAACTCAGAAAAATCAAAACAAAAATGTTAATATAAAAAATTATTTCCCATGGTTTGACAATTCATGTAAAAATATGCGTGATAAATATCACAAAACTAGAAAAGCTTACAACAAATATAAAACCCCCTATTTCAAAGAATTATTAAGGTCAATTAGTAAACAATATAAAAACACTTTACGCAAAGCGAATAATGATTTTAATGAGAGAAAAATTGAAAAATTACGTATGTTAAAACACGCTGATCCAAAACAATACTGGCAAAATATTAATGGAAAAAACACTAAACAAGAAAACATGGCTTCATTAGATAGTTTTTACGAGTATTTTAAAACATTGAATGAAGATGTAAACTCAAATGAAGAGTATCAATATAACGGTATAAGAAACTCTTTTACTGAAAATGAGGACATAAATGGCCCAATTACAGAAAAGGAAATATTAGATAATGTTAAAAATCTAAAAACAAATAAATCACCAGGTGTAGATGAAATTGTTAATGAACAAATAAAAAATTCAATTAACTTAATGTTAAGTATATATAAGAAATTATTCAATATTGTTTTTGACAAAGGAGTAATTCCAGAAAGCTGGACAATAGGAACTATAAAACCCATATACAAAAACAAAGGAAATCCAAAATTACCAGAAAATTATCGTCCCATATCTCTTTTGAGTTGTCTCGGAAAACTTTTTACAAGCATAATAAATAATAGGTTAAATATATTTGCAAATGACTCAAATCTTATACATGAGACACAAGCTGGTTTTCGTAAGAAACATTCGACAGTTGATAATATATTCATTCTAAAGTCCTTAATCGATATTGTCCAGTCAAGCAGACGAAAACTTTTTTGTTGTTTTGTAGACTTTAAGCAAGCATTTGACTCTGTATGGAGAATAGGACTATGGCAAAAATTAAGACAAGAAAATATTAATGGAAAATGCTTTAACGTTATAAAAAGTTTGTATGAAAATATTAAGTCTCGAGTAAGCACAAATGAAGGAAGCACCCCCTTTTTCGATTGTTTAATTGGGGTACGACAAGGGGAAAATTTATCGCCATTTTTATTTTCTATATTTTTGAATGACTTGGAATACTTTTTACAAAGCAACGATATTAACGGAGTTTCAAGAGATACAATTATTGAAGGCGTACATGTCTATCTTAAACTTTTTATTTTGCTTTATGCCGACGATACAGTGATCTTCAGTGAAAATGAAATTGATCTTCAAAAGGCTTTAGATCAGTTTAAATTATATTGTGAAACGTGGAAATTAAATATTAATGTAAATAAAACCAAAGTTATGATATTTAGTAAAGGGCGTGCAAAAATAAATAATGTTTTTAAAATTGGGCAACATGTCTTGGAAATTGTAAATGAATATAAATATTTAGGGATATATTTCAATAAAAGTGGTTCGTTTTATAAATCTAAAATACAAATAGCTGAACAAGCTAATAAAGCACTATTTGCATTACTGAGGAAAATTAAAACTTTGGCTTTACCATTTGACCTACAAATTGAATTATTTGAAAAAAACTATCAAGCCTATTTTACTGTACGGAAGCGAAATTTGGGGATATGGAAATGTTAATGTTTTAGAGAGAATTCAGCTGAAATTTCTCAAATATATATTTAAATTTAAAAAGTCAACCCCGTCTTATATGATATATGGTGAAACAGGTGTCCTACCACTCAGTGTGCATATCAAACACAGAGTAATTACATTTTGGGCAAGACTTATTGAAAATATCAATAGTGATGAACCAACAAAATTATCTTCAAAGGTATATATTTTCTTACGTAAATTACAAATAGATAATAAAGTTAAATCACTGTGGATAGAAAATGTAAAACAATATTTATGTGAAACTGGTTTTTCTGGGATTTGGTACATAGAAAGTTTTAGCAATAGTAAGTGGTTGATAAAAACAACATTTCAAAAGTTAAAAGATATTTACTCGCAAAACTGGCGTTCTGAACTAAATAACACTTCTGATACAAACGTTTACAAATATATCAAAAAGGATTTTTCTAGAAGCTGTTACATAGATAAACTACCAAGCAATTTAGCTAAGAAATTATTACTATTTTTGACAAGAAATCATCGCCTTCCAATTGAAATAGGACGATGGCAGAATATACCTATTCAAGACCGTAAATGTAATATATGTAACGATATTGGCGATGAATTTCATTATCTTTTTGTATGTCCAGAATTTGAAAATGATAGAAAAATATACATAGATAATTTTTACATAAATAGGCCAAGTATGTTTAAATTTGTAAGCCTGGTCACATCGGAAAATACAAATAAACTAAAGAATCTTAGTATTTTTTGTATGAAAATAATGCAACATTTTATTAGAACTTGATGTGTTTTACTAGACAATTTTAAATAATGTCTTAAATTACTATATGCGAAAGATAAGTTATGACCTTTTTTCTTTTTGTGTGTCTTTGATGATTGAAATTTGTAATATTTATTCTTTTCACTTACATATATATACCCAGCTCAATTTTATAGCTTAAATAAATATGAATGTGTTAGGCTCTGTTCTTGGAAATCTCAATAGCCGTTTTCTACTACATTATGTTATGTGATTCTATGTATGTATATATGCATTTATGTATGTCACAATTTGCTTATGTTTCCCGCTATTGTGGGACTTTTGCATATATTGAAAATAAAATCTAAAATCTAAAAAATCTAATCTTGTTAGATAAGAAAATATAAAACATGTAAAAATAACACCTCGCAATCCTAATTCACTTTTTATTGTACTGTTGATTTGATAAACACGTTCAAATTAGTTCACAAGAGGCACACTTTTATTTGTTTCTCTTGAAAGATTAATACAACAAGGTCATGTGCTCACATTTTACCCGAAACGCAATAAATCATTCGCTAGAGAATAAATATTACAAAATAATTTTGATTTAAGATGTTCAAATTCTCCTCAGCGCGTTTAGAAATAGCAGAAAAAACGGATTATTTGAAATGTGTGCTTTGTTAATGCTTGAAGAAACAGTTTAAGAAATTTATGGATTTAAACATGCCAGAAGACGACATTTTCTTTTTTTCTTCTTCTTCTTTAAATACATGTAAATCTTGAGCAGCAACCGTTCATTGTGATATAGATGCTTTCTTTTGAGAAGAAATAAGTGACAGCTGAAAATGAATTTATAGCGTACAACACATATTGTACTTATGATAATCTGACATGAAATGTTAAGGAACAATGTATATATTACATAATGATTAAGAAAAAGGGAGCAAAACTCCAAAGTCATGCAAATTTAGATGTTCATTTTGAAAAGGTATTTTCTAACAACATGTTACAAAGTGAACAGAGAAAGTAAATATTGTAGTATTACAATCCGCGTATTTTACCGAGAAGTGATCAAAATATAAAAAATAGCTATAACTATGTTATGCGTGCAGTAGAAGTATGATTATGAAAAATCAGTAATTAATCGAAAACAACCTGTTAGTTATTGTTTGAATGTTTTATCTGGTTTACTTTTCCTAAATCTTTTGTACAGTTTTCCCAACTTTGCCAACCTTGATTTTCTTGAAATATTTTGAATCATCTGGAGGCATGTAGAACACTTAATTCATCTGTTGTACACTTAGAATACTTTAAAAGATTACAGATTTGTATGACCATGTTAAGCTTTAAATTCAACATTAAAATTCATTGAAGGGAATCTAATTACATATTGCAAGTTTGTTGCAAATATATTCCTTAAATTGGATAAATGTAACATTGAACAAAAATGCGAAAATTGAAGCATAGAGAAAATAAATAGGAAATAATCCAAACTGAATAATAAATAGATATTTAAGCATACACTTATACAATACACTTTCGCGGAACCATGGTGAAGATATTCTGGCTTGATGTGATTATATGATCAACGTTGTGACTAAAAAGATTTACGTGTTTATGAAGATGCATCGAGATTCAGTCATTCATACATGAGAATATCAAAAAGGGAGATCTTAAGTTGGCGATATAATATAAAATTAATGAGTAAACAAGCACGTCGCATATTTGTGTTGAGCCTTTTTGTATGAATGACAATGAAATGTGTTATAAACAACACGCCCTTCAGCACAGACCTAATTATTGCCTGCATTTCTTTCGTTACTATTTGTATCGCTAGTTAGTACACAGGATTTAATTCTTACCGCAACACTTTGTTGAAAACTTTCGGGATAGTTTGTCTCTGTCAAATTTTTATGAAGTGTTACTTGATGTTACTTAAATGATTCAGAAACAAGATTTATGTTTCGTTTTCACTACTATATATCAAATAAATAAAATAATATGTTCCTATCAATATCAAAATAAAACGATCTAGTAAAAATATAGTTTGAATTTAAGTTAATCAAAATTATGGCAAACATATTTTCCTTTTCCTTGCTACTTAAAATACTATTTTGTTATTTCTTCTTATCGTTAAACTGTTAAAAATGTATTATGCAGAAATTTATAAAAACATACAATAACATCTATTACCAAATCGAATCAAAACAAAATACTAAACAAAATATATTCAAATCGTTCCAAAATGCAATAGAAACAGCAATAAGAAAAAACATACTCACATTCACTCAATCAATCTAAGAATCAACTTTCGATATTGTAGGATGTGTAACAGTGATTAAAATCTAAATTAAAAAAATGTACAGACACATCTGAGTTGAATCATAACGTATTAAGAAAAAAAAATCAAACCCTAACAGATAAAAAGTCATATATGTAGAAATGGAAATCAATCAACGTATTTGTTTCTAAAAAGATTATAGAGGAAATACTTGTTCAAACATTACATATTAACATACTGCTAGATGATGACATTATTGAACATGTTCTCAGATACTTTTGCCGATATTTGATTCAGTTTAGTTATAGTGTCATTTATAGTGTCGTTCGGTTTCGCAGAACACTTATTTAATTAAAAGTTCTCTTGCAAATGAGAGTTCAACTCCTGCTAAAAATATATGTACATGTAGTTCAATACGTTATATATTTGAATAACCAACTTACTGTTCCACTGAAATGTAGTTAGTCTTAAAATCTTCATTGTTGTTTTATTTTATTGTACTTCCGGTTCATTGATTTCAGCACTTTATTTTGTTTAAGATTGAATACCGCTTAAATCGGTAAAAGAGGACGTGAGAACTATTGCACAGTTACATTATTCCTAAAATAATATGATAAACAAGATCAACAAGAAAAAGCGGCGTTCAATGTACTGAAGACTGAACCAAACGGAGTCTGCAATGTTCTTGTAATTGTATGCATTTTTAAATGTTTCCGGTTAAGAACCCTTTTACCAGATGTGATAAATAAAATAATATGATTTTTTCAATACGCTTTTAACATGCAATTTAGAAAAAAAATATTTGACTATAGTCCCAAAATATGGCAAAACATAGAAATATTATGTGTCTACAAAATTAATGTGACCTACAAATAAGTTTAACATCATTGTTAACATACATTAACATATAAGATGATAATGCATATAATAAGCTTGAAATAATGCATTATTTTGTCCCTTCAAAGGCTCGTTAATGCATTCAAAAACACTAAAATCATTTGTTTTAGTTATTTAATACTTTTCATATACATGTATGTAGATTTTTGGTGTGACAATGCCACTTATTATTCCTATATTGTTATAGTACAAACATACATAAATGTTAACTTAATCGGTTCGCATATATCTTTTCCAAATAGAAAATTGATGGAGCAATCAGATATTGCGAAATGATTTTGCGTTATGCACACACGATTTAAAACCCGTTAGCTTTATCTCTTTTAGTTTACCAAGTTCATAAATGGTCATTAATACAATACTTTATTTTCTATTCAATTGTCTGACATAATTTAACTTCACGCAAAACAGAAATGACAAACAATAAGAAATTGTATTTGTCTGATTTTGCAATGTCTCAAAGAGCAATTAGCTGATGCCACACATGTTCAGTCAAGCATTTAATGAGGGAATCCGAACCGTAAACATAGGTCAAAACAAATACATGACGTTTATATGTTAATAAAATGCACACAAAATTACGCACAATTTTCTAATTTATCGCATAAAGTGTCTAATTTGATCTTTAACTATTTTGTATTATGTTGCTATAAAACATAATTATGTACTGTCGGACTATTTTTGTTAACATACAAACTATATGGAGCGATTTGAATATATTTTGTTTAGTATTTTGTTTTGATTCGATTTGGTAATAGATGTTATTGTATGTTTTTATAAATTTCTGCATAATACATTTTTAACAGTTTAACGATAAGAAGAAATAACAAAATAGTATTTTAAGTAGCAAGGAAAAGGAAAATAGTCTCCGTCTAAAGACATTTTCTTGTCTGGTATCGGTGATTCCTATGTAATGTCACCTTAACAAGTTTTGGTAATGTAATAAATGCATGGTATATGAAAGAAGAAATTATTCGATGCAAAATATTGATTAAATGTACAAGATTGTAAGCTCTCAATTAAAGCACTATATTAACTTAAGTTTATTGACATATTTTTTTTAAATTAAATATCACCATTATGAATATAACCTACTCCGATATTATGTATTGTTATTCTTGTGAATCATTCAGAATCGTTTTATTCAAAACATAATTTAATATTGCATTTTGTATGAATATGTCTTTCAACAGAAGGTAAATTATAAGATTATATTTTATATTTAATATTATATTTATTATATTATAACATGTATTATAGAACAATATTTATGACTATTATTTCCTTTGTCTTTCTTATTGTTCGATTTTTCCCGATATAAAAGCTAGAAGATTTTATTGTTTGTGATGGAAACCACATTCGTGTATTATTAAATATAAGAAAATGGCTTTACATTATCTCTGTGTTATGACAAATAAGAGTCAGTATTATCAGTGGCCAGTATTTGCTTAAG
Organism: Ruditapes philippinarum; assembly: GCF_026571515.1. Taxonomy (NCBI): domain Eukaryota; kingdom Metazoa; phylum Mollusca; class Bivalvia; order Venerida; family Veneridae; genus Ruditapes; species Ruditapes philippinarum. The sequence continues at coordinate 24,376 of NW_026859938.1, forward strand.
CAAGTCGGCAATATTTTTATCAGTAGACCAGCTAATGTTTGGGTGCAATGGTTTAAGTATTGTATGACAATGAATAATGTTTCAGACTGATTTTTTTATTTTAACAAACTTTTGTGTCGTTTGAAAGGGTATAAATGATTAAATCTAATGTAGAAATCATTTGACAAACACATTTAAATCTTCCAAGGGTCAATATAAAACCTTCAAAATGAAAACTAATTTTTCACATGTGATTGCTTGTATATAATTTGTTTTATGACATATATACGGAATTCCATAAACGACAGCCAGCTGCCTACTGCGTACTGTTTACTGCGTTCTGTTTAATGCTTCCTGCCTACGGCGTACTACGTGTATTTTTGTCATGGCCAGGTGCCCACTGCCTACTGTTTAATGCTTCCTGCCTACGGCGTGCTACATTGTCGCTGTTATGGCATTTAAAAGAGAAAGGGTTCCGAATTCTGTTAGACACATTTTGGCGGGAAGTATCAGACAATAAACAGACAAAATCGCTATTGTGGTTCAAGGAGGTAAATTGATTTATAAATTACAATTTATGTGTATATCCTATGATCTAGTTAGATTGTTTTGAAGCACAAGACGTTTCAGCTCAAACCATTCTGGCGAAAATTTAAAAAAATATCGACCCTTTCTATAATGTTTGAATATGTAACTATTGACATCATATAAATACCTTCTCAATGGACTATACATGATTATACTACCGCACAACAAAATTGTAAGGGGGGTATACTGGAATCAGCTTGTCCTTCCGGCCGTCCGTCCGTCGGTTTTTTCTTGTCCGCCCAATAACTTAAGATTCCTTTGACCCACAGTCTTCATATTTGGCATGGAGGTTAGTCATGATTAATAGATGACCCCTATTGATTTTGAGGTCACCAGGTCAAAGGTCAAGGTCACAGGGGCCTTGACTTCAAAAAGCTTGTCCGCCCAAAAACTTAAGATTCCTTTGACCTACAGTCGTCATATTTGGCATTAACGTTAGTCATGATTAGTAGATGACCCCTATTGATTTTGAGGTCACCAGGTCAAGGTCACAGGGGCCTTGACTTCAAAAAGCTTGTCCGCCCAATAACTTAAGATTCCTTTGACCCACAGTCTTCATATTTGGCATGGAGGTTAGTCATGATTAATAGATGACCCCTATTGACTTTAAGGTCACCAGGTCAAAGGTCAAGGTCACAGGGGCCTTGACTTCAAAAAGCTTGTCCGCCCAAAAACCTAAGATTCCTTTGACCTACAGTCGTCATATTTGGCATGAAGGTTAGTCATGATTAGTAGATGACCCCTACTGATTTTGAGGTCACCAGGTCAAAGTCACAGGGGCCTTGACTTCAAAAGCTTGTCCGCCCAATAACTTAAGATTCCTTTGACCCACAGTCTTCATATTTGGCATGGAGGTTAGTCATGATTAATAGATGACCCCCTATTGATTTTGAGGTCACCAGGTCAAAGGTCAAGGTCACAGGGGCCTTGACTTCAAAAAGCTTGTCCGCCCAAAAACTTAAGATTCCTTTGACCTACAGTCGTCATATTTGGCATGAAGGTTAGTCATGATTAGTAGAATGACCCCTATTGATTTTGAGGTCACCAGGTCAAAGTCACAGGGCCTTGACTTCAAAAAGCTTGTCCGCCCAATAACTTAAGATTCCTTTGACCCACAGTCTTCATATTTGGCATGGAGGTAAGTCATGATTAGTAGATGACCCCTATTGATTTTGAGGTCACCAGGTCAAAGTCACAGGGGCCTTCACTTCAAAAAGCTTGTCCGCCCAATAACTTAAGATTCCTTTGACCCATAGTCTTCATATTTGGCATGGAGGTTAGTCATGATTAGTAGATGACCCCTATTGATTTTGAGGTCACAATGTCAAAGGTCAAGGTCACAGGGGCCTTCACTTCAAAAAGCCTGTCCACCAAATAACTTAAGATTCCTTTGACCCACAGTCTTCATATTTGGCATGGAGGCTAGTCATGATAAGTAGATGACCCCTATTGACTTTGAGGTCACCAGGTCAAAGGTCAAGGTCACAGGGGCCTTGACTTCAAAAAGCTTGTCCGCCCAAAAACTTAAGATTCCTTTGACCCACAGTCTTCACATTTGTCATGAAGGTTAGTCATGATTAGTAGATGACCCCTATTGATCTTGAGGTTACTGGGTCAAAGGTCAAGGTCACAGGGGCCTTTACTTAAAAAGCTTTCCACCCAATTACTTAAGTTTCCTTTGACCCACAGTCTTCATATTTGGTGTGGAGGTTAGTCATGATTAATAGATGACCCCTATTGATTTTGAGGTCACTGGGTCAAAGGTCAAGGTCACAGGGGCCTTGACTTCAAAAAGCTTGTCCGCCCAATAACTTAAGATTCCTTTGACCCACAGTCTTCATATTTGGCATGGAGGTTAGTCATGATTAGTAGATGACCCCTATTGATTTTGAGGTCACCAGGTCAAAGTCACAGGGGCCTTGACTTCAAAAAGCTTTTCCGCCCAATAACTTAAGTTTCCTTTGACCCACAGTCTTCATATTTGGCGTGGAGGTTAGTCATGATTAATAGATGACCCCTATTGATTTTGAGGTCACCAGGTCAAAGGTCAAGGTCACAGGGGCCTTGACTTCAAAAAGCTTGTCCGCCCAAAAACTTAAGATTCCTTTGACCTACAGTCGTCATATTTGGCATGAAGGTTAGTCATGATTAGTAGATGACCCCTATTGATTTTGAGGTCACCAGGTCAAAGTCACAGGGGCCTTGACTTCAAAAAGCTTGTCCGCCCAATAACTTAAGATTCCTTTGACCCACAGTCTTCATATTTGGCATGGAGGTTAGTCATGATTAGTAGATGACCCCTATTGATTTTGAGGTCACCAGGTCAAAGGTCAAGGTCACAGGGGCCTTGACTTCAAAAAGCTTGTCCGCGCAATAACTTAAGATTCCTTTGACCCATAGTCTTCATATTTGGCATGGAGGTTAGTCATGATTAGTAGATGACCCCTATTGATTTTGAGGTCACAATGTCAAAGGTCAAGGTCACAGGGGCCTTCACTTCAAAAAGCCTGTCCACCAAATAACTTAAGATTCCTTTGACCCACAGTCTTCATATTTGGCATGGAGGCTAGTCATGATAAGTAGATGACCCCTATTGACTTTGAGGTCACCAGGTCAAAGGTCAAGGTCACAGGGGCCTTGACTTCAAAAAGCTTGTCCGCCCAATAACTTAAGATTCCTTTGACCCACAGTCTTCATATTTGGCATGGAGGTAAGTCATGATTAGTAGATGACCCCTATTGATTTTGAGGTCACCAGGTCAAAGGTCAAGGTCACAGGGGCCTTGACTTCAAAAAGCTTGTCCGCCCAATAACTTAAGATTCCTTTGACCCACAGTCTTCATATTTGGCATGGAGGCTAGTCATGATAAGTAGATGACCCCTATTGACTTTGAGGTCACCAGGTCAAAGGTCAAGGTCACAGGGGCCTTGACTTCAAAAAGCTTGTCCGCCCAATAACTTAAGATTCCTTTGACCTACAGTCTTCATATTTGGCATGGAGGTTAGTCATGATTAGTAGATGACCCCTATTGATTTTGAGGTCACCAGGTCAAAGGTCAAGGTCATAGGGACTTTGACTTCAAAAAGTTTGTCCACCCAATAACTTAAGATTCCTTTGACCCACAGTCTTATTTGGCATGGATGTTGATCATGACTATAAGGTGACCCCTATGATTTTGAGGTCACTGGGTCAAAGGTCAAGGTCACAGGGACTTTGACAAAAGCTTTTCTTCTCAATTGCTAAAGAATGTGCTGTCTGCAATGTATTGATTTTGACATTTTCACATTTGAAGCATGTAGAATACATAACTTAGCAATGCACTGGCTTAGTAACCTCAGATTTGGCCGGGAGGTTTTCCTTGAGCTCTTAATGGCCACTGTTGATTATGACAAAGTGGTATGCGGGGGTATTCACGCCATGATAGTGGCAGTTCTAGTTGTATTAGTGATGCACTGACTTGAAATTTTTTTGGGCAATATATTTGCCCCTTTTAAGGACGGACGGATGTAAATTGGGCGTTGTCTGAGCTAACGTTCGTCCTCGCCAAGGCTCGTTTGCAATGGAGCCAATCACTACAGGTTGGAATTTCCCTTTCCTAAAGCTCTATTACCCAGGAATAGATTATATCAGTCTTCATGTTTGGCATGCTCCATTTTGTGGGTATTGAAATATAATAATGCTATGAGTAATCAAATGATTAGTATCATTCGGAGGTGGGGTATCAATTTAAATAATTTGTTTGATTTATATAAATGTCATGCTGTTAGTGCATATGTGTAAGTCTGAACATATATTTCTTTATTTATTAAATCAAGTATGGGAAGTCTAGATGTCACAGAGAATAATTAGAGGATGAAAAAAAATGTTACCTTCTGTAAGATAAACAGATAAAATCCAGTGTCAATCCTGTGGTCAACGTTTGACTTTCACTCTGTATATACATATAAAGCAATTAATAGAACTGTCTATATCATAACTTGTGTTCAGTGTTTTCTAAATCAATAATTTACAGAGGAACGGATTGATGGGAGGGACTCCTGGGATTTAACGAGAATGACCTGGAGAGCCTTATACCCCAAAGAGGACCAAGGGCAAAATTACGTTTCTGGATAACGAAACAAAAGGTTTGTTGGTACTTTGACACTTTTGGTCACTCCAGCTTTAAATTAAAGTGATTTTAAGCCAATCGAAGGGTGTATAGTGAGTGAACAAGTGAAAGTCAAAAAAAGTTTTACTTTGAATGAATAATTAAAAATGCTCATGACTAAATAACAAATGTCTGTAAATACCATAACAACTCGTAATTATCTGTTGCTTTCAATTTGTAAAGAAAGCAAACATCGGTCAATCACCATTATAAAAGTCAATCTTTCAAAAAATGGTTACGAATTTAAGAATGTTAATAAAGTAATATCCCTCGAACATTGTTTATATATCCGATACATTTAGTATTTTACAATTTACTGCCTATATACGATCAACTCATACAATAACATAAGTATGATTAAGCTTATCTTATGTTGCAGGGTAGCGAAGTTTCAAGTCAAACGTATCCAGGAATATCTGGTAGTTGCCAAGGTATATTTGATTTCCATTTTTTTGCCTATAGTTCATTTGTAAACCTTATAAGAAAACCCTACCTTAAATATTTGGCAAGTAGAAGAACCCATTGGCATGTTAATTTGTTAACATGTGCATGATACTTTGACAAGTTAACATGTTGTTAGTACAAGTCATCATGATTATTTAACAAGTCTTTGCACATGTAATCACGATAATTTGACAAGTTAACATGCCGTTTGCATATGTCATCATGAGATTTTGACAAGTTAACATGTTTTTGGACATGTTATACTTTGACAAGTTAACATGTCGTGTGCACAAGTCATCATGATACTTTGACAAGTTAACATGTCGTTTGCATAAGTCATCACGATACTTTGACAAGTTAACATATTGCCTGCAGATGTCATCATGATAGTTTGACAAGTTAATATGCTGTTTGAACAAAACAAGTCAGCAGGATCCTTTGACATATATGATGTAAATTGCATATGTTAACATGCTCAAACGACAAAATAATAACACCGTTTCACAAGATAGTAAAAACATTGATTATCCCCCCTTTCTAAGAAGTGGGGGTATATTGCTTTGCATTTTTCTGTCTGTCGGTCGGTCGGTCCGTCCGTCCGTCTGTCCGTAGACCAAATGGTTTCCGATCAATAACTAAAGAACGCCTAGGCCTAGGAACTTCAAATTTAGTATGGTGATTGTACATGACCAGTAGATTACCCTTATTGATTTTGGGGTCAAGTGGTCAAAGGCCATGAAAAACGTTGAGGTTATGTTCCCAATAGATATCCATAATTATTAACATTTGTTCTACATCACGTTGGCTTTCAAAGTTGTGTCCAATAATCTAGATACTAATTTTCCGATTTATTTACCTCCGGATATCGTTTCCAAGTTTGACAGCATTACTTGAGTTTGTCATTATCATGCAGTTAATGCCTTTAAAAGGGACTGAAAATACTTGGGTTTTATTTAGTTCCACAGACTTGCATCCTTCAATCCTGTTATTTTTCTTAGGTTAAGGAGAAGTCTGCCAACTATCTCAGAATGTTTGAGTTGTAAACCCCTCTTTTCAAGGAATGTCCAGCGTTGTTTTCAATCCATTGATTGCCGAACAGAACGATCAGAGTAACCCTTTTCACTATAGCCGCCACATTACCTGACAACATTTTTGTAAATAATTCTTTCAATAGTTTTTTTACTTGCTTCTGTTTTTAATTGCCCTGACAAACACTCTGACTGTGTTTTTTTAAGTCCCCTTTACTTTGTTGGATCTCTGTCTTAGCAACACAGGCTTCCGTAACAGCTTTTTAGCAACCCATGACAAGCAATTTCGACATGGTCCGTAGTCGGTCAATAGAAATTCAAACAGCAGTCGCCTTTCTAGAAGAATTTCACCTTTGCCTTTTCTTATTTTTTTCATGTTGAATTCATGATTATATGTTGCTCCTAACAAAGACTGCAGCCTGGCTCTCTCTTTTCATTTGTTTTATCTTTTATTGCCTTAATTTCTAGGATAAACGTTACCTTGGTTTCAGTCTATAAAAATGCTGATATAACTTCAATTTACAACTTCCGCAATACTGCAAACTGTTATTAACCATGTTACTTTTCTGATGTCAACTCTCTTGTAATGAAAATGTCGGGTTTTGACTTATCCCGTGAAATGTCTTCTTCATTTATCATAACATCATCGTCATTATCATCACCACTTTCAAAGCAATAAAGTCAAGTGCTGTGTGGCAGCTCAAAAAAGTTGCCCCCTACTTCACTTCAGTGGTGTTATATTTTTCTAGTCCTTCGGGATAATTGATGCCAGCACTATTAAGTGTTGAGATTTTAGTACCGTTCAAGCCTGTGCTAGGGGGCGTGAGGATGTTGCACGTATTCATTATCCCTCATGTACAGACTTGATCAAACAAACCGAGTCTGCAATTCTCTTGTAATTTTGTTGCGAATAATGCTTCCGAGGGATCACTTTTTTCCAGATTTGTCAATAATAGTGACATCAGGCTGTCAACCAGGTCTTATCCAAAACAAGAGCGATCAGTAATCACATGTGTCGCCTCATGATGGCCAATTACATGTTGGGACAAATTTAGTGACAGACAGACAGACAGGCAGACAGTGCACAACTAGACTTGGTACTGATCATTCCTGTAAAGTTTGGATAAAATTGCACCAGTAGTTTATGAGGAGTAGTCCGGACAAGCTTTTGCGTATCTGGCAACACACAGAAAAAAAGACCTTTATATCAAAGGGCCATAACTCGGCAAAAAATCATTCAACCGGAAAACCCGTGCAATATGCGCAAGGACTTGAGCTACAGATCAATCCTGTAAAGTTTCATTGAAATTGCATAAGTGGTATAAGAGGAGTAGTCCGGACAAACTTTAAAAATAAAAATTATTAAAGGGCCATAACTCTGACAAAAATCACTGAACCGGAAAATGCTGACAATATGCACAACTAGACTTGATACTGATCATTCCTGTAAAGTTTGGATAAAATTGCACCAGTAGTTTATGAGCAGTAGTCCGGACAAGTTTTGTGACGGACGGACGGACAGACAGACGACGGAGAAGTGATCCCTATATGTCGCCACTACTCCGTAGAGGCGACACAATAAAGGAGGAATATAGGAATATTTTTTTAGGAAATATAGGGGTTTTTACGTTCACTGAACGCCGCCTTTCCTTGTTGATCTTGTTTATCATATTTTTTTGGATCATTTTGAGGCAAAAAATAGGAGTTTTCAACTTAAATTGTTTAACTTAACAATGCTTATATAAATGTAAATTATTCTTACCTTTACACATACTGTTTAAACAATGATCATCATGATCATCTGAATGGTCACCTGAAATGCATTTTTTTATTTAAAATAAGGCATACAATTTAACAAAGCTTTAACAAAGCTTCATCAAAAGATAACACAAAACATAACAGAATAAACAGTATCTTAACAAGAATGCTACTAGAAGTATTGAAATTAATTTGGTGCTGTAAATGACAGGGACTTGATTAATGATTTAGTTTACTGACACTAAGACCAGCAAATATCTCACACTGTGTCATTGAAACACTTAAACACCATTGTCATTCTCTAAATTAAGCCATTTGTCTTTCATCCAGGCATTGTCTAACTAGTATGAGGTAGTCCCAGGCATTCTATATACATGTAGTATTTCATAACCATCTACATGAAACAAAACCTGAAAATTTGAAGTCATTGATTTCTTACCTCATCAACAGGCTTAGTGATGTTAAAAATAAAATATTATTTTTTACAGCATAAACTGTCTGGCCGTGCTTCAATTCCTGATTTGGAAAAGCAGACATGGTCCCCTCAGTACATAGGTAGTCTCTCTGCGTCCTTTTTTTTTGTAAATGTTTTCATAAGAGACTTGCCTTGTATTTCATCACTGGGGAGTATGAGAAAAAAATGAACAAGATATTGGCTTACCTAAAATAAAGTTGACATACTGATGCACTGCTTTTTATGGTCACTGGTGACCATGCAGATGGCTATGAGGAGCACAGCAGCCTTGAACATAGTAATGTAATGCTGATGCAGGAATAGACATTCTCTTACCTGTAAAATGCAATAGGCCAGAAGCAGTACCAAAATTTAAATCTCTTTGAATTTATCGGCAATATATTTTTAAAAAATATAGGAAAAATATTCAAAATATAGGAGAATATAGGAAAAATAGGAGGTTTTTTAAAATATAGGATTCGGACCCAAAATATAGGAGTTTAATAGGAATATAGGAATCAGTTGACAGCCTGTGACATTGATCAGTTGCCCATTACCGGCATACCTATCATTTAGACTTTTCCTCATACAAGTTCTTACCCCATTTTGACCATGTATTCAGGCCACAACTATTGAAAATGCAAAATATGATAATACAATCAGATTTATTGTAGGGTGATTGGTCTTCCTTACCTATGTTAAATTGTTATATGTTTCTCAATGCTTAATATAAAAACATTAAAGCAAAAAAAAAGGACACAACTCTGAAAAATCAGTAGCAGAGCTATCTACTCTTAGGTTTGAAATGACTTCATCTTCAGTGTTGTTATATTTTTCTGGTCTTTCGGGATCATTGATGCCAGCACTATTACGTGTTGAGATTTGAATACCGCTCAAGCCGGTGCTAGGGGACGTGAGGGATGTTGCACGTATTAATTATCCCTTATGTACATACTCAATCAAACCGAGTCTGTAATTCTCTTGTGATTTTGTTTTGATTAATGCTTCCGTGGGATCACTTTGTTTCCAAATTTTTATACTTCACAACAGCAGGTGTCAAGTACTGTGTGGCAATTGTAAAAAATTGCCCCTTACTTCACTTCAGTGTCGTTATATTTTGCTGGTCCTTCAGGATCATTGATGCCAGCACTATTAAGTGCTGAGAACTGAGTACCGCTCAGGCCGGTGCTAGGGGGCATGAGAGATGTTGCACACATTAATTATCCCTCATGTACAGACTCAATCAAACCGAGTCTGCAATTCTGTGATAAATGCTTCCGATGGATCACTTTGTTTCCAGATTATTTTATCTACAATTTTCATGATGATAAACAACTATATTGAGTTTTAAGATGGAATGTCTTACAGTTTTCAAGAAACGAACTTAGAACTAAAAAAGGGGGCTAAATTATGTTAAAATTATTCATGGATTAACATGCCTTGCTAATTTAAACGTAGCCATCATGATGAATATGTATTTTCAAAATATAAAAAAGATCAACAAGGAAAGGCGGCGTTCAATGAACGCAACAATTGAACGCAACACCCACACGACCAGCAACAAGAACCAGCGGCAATGAGCCAAGGCGGACCGCAAACAAAAACAAGAGGGCCATGATGGCCCTGAAGTCGCTCACCTGTATATAGGCCCCCGGAGCGGAGCCAGTTTAAACCCCAGGGCTTTTATTTGAACAAACTTGGTAGACACCCATAAGAAGATATTTCATGCTTAACATCTAAGGTCAAGGGATTTTATTTGAACAATCTTTGTAGACATTTACTAGAAAATGTTTCATGTTTAATATCTAAACTCTAGCTATTCGGGTTTTTTCAAAGAAGACTTAGGGCACACGCTTTTTACTACTTGGGGACCATACGCCGCTTTTCATGGAATGGCACGGAAGTGTCACATTGAAGGTTCCATGATAACGGCCGTATGAACACATCTGCTGATGTTTCTAAATTCAAAATTTTACTATTTCACGTTTAAATGTTGAATTCTGCTTAAGCCGGTGGTAGGGGGCGTGGACGGTAACTTGCACTTTCCAGCACCGTTCATGAACAGGCTCAAACCGAGCCTGCAACATTTTCAATTTTGCCGTGTTGGGCTTTCTTTAGGGATTCTTTATTTATCTATTTTAAGTTTTTGCTATACACATATAAGGAAAATCAATGTCAGCCTGGGCGGAGTCAATTTTGACCCCAGGGCTTTTATTTGAACAAACTTGGTAGACATCCATTAGAACATGTTTCATGCCAAATATCTAAGCTCTAGCTTTTTGGGTGTTTTTAAGAAGAAGATTTTTTTAAGTTTTTACTATAATATGCATATAGGGAAAATCAATGACCCCCTGGGGCGGGGCCGATTTTGACCCCAGGGCTTTTATTTGAACAAACTTGGTAGACACCAATTAGAAGATGTTTCATGCTAAATATCTTAGCTCTAGCTCTTTGGGTTCTTTAAAAGAAGGTTTTTTAAGTTTTTACTATATGCATATAGGGAAAATCAATGACCCCCTGGGGCGGGGCCAATTTTGACCCCAGGGCTTTTATTTGAGGAAACTTGGTAGACACTCATTAGAAGATGTTTCATGCTTAATATCTTAGCTCTAGCTCTTTGGGTTCTTTAAAAGAAGATTTTTAAGTTTTTACTATATGCAAATAGGGAAAATCAATGACCCCCTGGGGCGGGGCCAATTTTGACCCCAGGGATTTTATTTGAACAATCTTGGTAGACACTCACTAGATCAAGCCAAATATCTAAGCTCTAGCTCTTTGGGTTTTTTAGAAGATATTTAAAGTTTTTTCTTTTGGTTGAAATGGCAACCAGAGTTCTGCATGGAATGGAATTCTTTGAACAACTTTGTTAAAAATTCTGGTAACAAAGTGATCCCTCGGAAGCATTAATCACAACAAAATTACAAGAGAATTGCAGACTCGGCTTGATTGAGTCTGTACATGAGGGATAATGAAAACGTGCAACATCCCTCACGCCCCCTAGCACCGGCTTGAGCGGTACTCAATTCTCAACACTTAATAGTGCTGGTATCAATGATCCCGAAGGACCAGAAAATATAACAACACTGAAGTTGAAGTACGGGGCAACTTTTTACAGCTGCCACACAGCACTTGACACCTGCTGTTGTGAAGTATAAAAATTCTGGTAACAAAGTGATCCCTCGGAAGCATTAATCACAACAAAATTACAAGAGAATTGCAGACTCGGTATATTGAGTCTTTACATGCGGGATAATGAAAACGTGCAACATCCCTCACGGCTTCACACAAGGAACGTTCATCCCTGTGAAGTTTCATTAGAGGAGATGTCGTTTGAAAGTGTGAACGGACAACGTACGACGGACGACAGACGACGGACGAAGAGTGATCCCAATAGCTCACCCTGAGCATATGCTCAGGTGAGCTAAAAAAACAAGACAGAGCACGGACAGTTAAATCAATAAGCACGGACAGTTAAATCAATAAAATGATACATAATTTGTAACTGATAAGGAATTCAAAGAAAACAAATAAATGATCGAACAAATAGAGAAAAACAGAATCCCTAAAGAAGGCCCAACACGGCAAAATTGAAAATGTTGCAGGCTCTGTTTGATTGAGCCTGTTCATGGTCGGTACTGGGTGGTGCTTTTCGCACCTCGACTGTAGAAAATAGATAAATACAGAATCCCTAAAGAAAGCCCAACACGGCAAAGTTGAAAATGTTGCAGGCTCGGTTAGATTGAGCCTGTTCATGGACGGTACTGGAAAGTGCAAGTTACCGTCCACGCCCCCTAGCACCGGCTTAAGCAGAATTCAACATTTAAACATGAAATAGTAAAGTTTTGAATTTAGAAACATCTGCAGATGTGTTCATACGGCGGTTATCATGGAACCTTCAATGTGACACTTCCGTGCCATTCCATGAAAAGCGGCGTATGGTCCCCAAGTAATAACAAGGGTGCCATAGTCACAAAATACGCCCGTTTACGAAAGCTTTAGATGGAGATGGGGGCATTATGGATAAGTGTTATCTAGCAAGCAAGTTTTTATTCTTGGCACTGTGTTGTTAAATGAACCTTAAAACAAATCAGTAGGGAAAATATGCACAGGATGTGTGACCTTGGTCGCAGGGACCTGAATTTTATGCACGGCACTCAGCCTCAAAATGATAAACATTTGTGACAAATTATATTGAAATCCCTCTATGCATGTAGAAAATTCTGGAAACAAAAGTGATCCTCGGAAGCATTAATCACAAACAAAATAACATAAGAATTGCAGACTCGGTTTGATTGAGTCTGTACATGAGTGATAATGAATAAGTGCAACATCACTCACGCCCCCTAGCACCGGCTTGAGCGGTACTCAATAGAAGTTTTGCTCCAGACAAGCGTTTTTCTACGAGCTCTAACTGTGACCTTCACCTTTGACCTAGAGACTTGGTTCATGTGCAGGGCACTACGTCTCATGGTGGTGAACAATTCTATAAAGTAACATTAAAATTCCTCCATGCATGTAGAAAATATGCTCCGGACAACATCTAGATATTTAATCATCTCCAGTGACATTGACCTTGCAAATATTAACCTAAATTAAATGTGTCACATCTGTAGTCATGATGGTTACCATTTGTGCTACAATCCTTCAATAAATGATGACTAAATGGTCCCTATACACATCTTCAAATTTTTATCTGAACTTTGACCTCTATGTGTAACCTTGACTTTGGTCGCAGGGATCTGAATTTGCGTGCGACACTTAGCCTTACAATGGTGAACATTTGTGCCAAGTTATATTGAAATCCCCCTATGAATGTAGAAGTTTTGCTCCGGACAAGCGTTTTTCGAAGAGCTCTAAAGTATGACCTTGACCTTTGACCTGGATCATGCATGAACAATACATATCATGGTGGTGAACATTTCCTTAAAGTATTATAAAAATTCTTCCATACATGTAGGAGATATGCTCCAGACAAAATCTGGATATTTCACCATGTTTAGTGACCTTGACCTTGCATATATTGACCTAAAGTACATGTGTCACAGCCCGTAGTCATGATAATGACCATTTGTGTTACAATCCCTCAATAAATGATGATTAAATCGTCCCTATACACATCTTCAATATTTTTATCTAAAACTTTTGACCTCTATGTGTGACCTTGCCCTTGGCTGCAGGGACCTGAATTTTGTGCGCGACACTCCGCCTCACTATGGTGAACATTTGAGCCAAGTTATATTGAAATCCCTCTATGCATGTTGAAGTTTTGCTCCGGACAAGCGTTTTTCAATGAGCTAAAGTGTGACCTTGACCTTTGACCTAGTTCATGTGCGTGACATGGCTTCTCATAATGGTGAACATTTCTATGAAATTTCATTAAAAATCCCTCCATGCGTGTAGGAGATATGCTCCGGACAAAATCTGGATATTTCATCATCTTTTAGTGACCTTGACCTTGTATATATTGACCTTAATTATATGTATCACAGCCATAGTCTTGATAATGACCATTTGTGTTACAATCCTCAATAAATGATGACTAAATGGTCCATATACACATCTTCATATTTTTATCTGAACGTTGACCTCTATTTGTGACCTTGACCTTGGCCGCAAGGACCTGAATCTTGCGCGCGACACTCGGCCTCACAATGGTGAACATTTTTGCCAAGTAATATTGAAATCCCTCTATACATGTGGAAGTTTTGCTCCGGACAAGCATTTTTCAATGAGCTCTAAGTGTGACCTTGACCTTTGACCTAGAGACCTGGTTCAAGTGCGCGACACTGCTCCTCATAGTGGTGAACATTTCTATGAAGTTTCATTAAAATCCCTTCATACATGTAGGAGATATGCTCCGGACAAAATTGGACGACGCCGGCCCGCCCGCCCGCAAAGGGGCGTTCCCATAATACGTCCCGTTTTTCAAACGGGCGTATAAAAAGCGTGTGCCCTAAACGAGAAAACAATGGGCGGAACTAAATAAAATGGAATTTGGAAAGGGGATCAGAGGTTATGAAGCCTGCGTATCACAGATAAGACGTCAAAAGACAAATTTAAAAAGCAGGCATGTAGAAAGTCTATATGCGGAAGTTTGGGAACCATCGCTTCATCTTCGTACAAAAACCATCAATTAAATCATTTTAATATGCAATATTGCAATATCTCACTTCATATGCAATATATCACTTCATAACTCAGAAGTACGTCCACGCAAACACATAACTCAGAGGTAGGTTAATCATTTTTAGAATTATTTCCTTGAAAAATAGATAAATACAGAATCCCTAAAGAAAGCCCAACACGGCAAAATTGAAAATGTTGCAGGCTCGGTTTGATTGAGCCTGTTCATGGACGGTACTGGAAAGTGCAAGTTACCGTCCACGCCCCCTAGCACCGGCTTAAGCAGAATTCAACATTTAAACATGAAATAGTAAAATTTTGAATTTAGAAATATCCGCAGATGTGTTCATACGGCGGTTATCATGGAACCTTCAATGTGACACTTCCGTGCCATTCCATGAAAAGCGGCGTATGGTCCCCAAGTAATAAAAAGCGTGTGCCCTAAACGAGTAAACAATGGGCGGAACTAAATAAAACGGAATTTTGAAAGGGATCAGAGGTTATGAAGCCTGTGTATCAACAGATAAGACGTCAAAAAACAAATTTAAAAAGCAGGCAACATATCCTAAGGGTGATTCAACATTATTCAGTAGGAATATTGGAAAATGCCGAAAAGTTGAAACTAAAAATACCACAAGCACAACAATAATGACGTGCTGAAAAAGATCTTTAAGGATCGAAAAAATAACATCATTTTATTAAATGTACGGGGAGACTTTTTACAGCCGCCACACGGCACAAATAACACGGATGTGATCATAAAATAGATAAATACAGAAGTTGTATGTATATTGAGTTTCAAGTTGATATCTTCAATAGTTTTCAAGCTTCAAATGTTTTCAAGAAAAGGACCTCACAATAAACTAAACTAATGCAAACCTTACTCCTTTTCTTTGAAAAAGCAGAGATCAAAATTGTGGTTTAAAAAATTGCCCCGTACTTCACTTCAGTTTTGTTATATTTTCTGGTCCTTCGGGATCATTGATGCCAACACTATAAAGTGTTGAGAATTGAGTACCGCTCAAGCCGGTGCTAGGGGGCGTGAGGGATGTTGCACTTATTCATTATCCCTCGTGTACAGACTCAATCAAACCGAGTCTGCAATTCTTATGTTATTTTGTTGTGATTAATGCTTCCGAGGGATCACTTTGTTTCCAGAATTCTTAACTATTGAGCCATGAACAGGCTCAATCAAACAGAGCCTGCAATATTTTCAATTTTGCCGTGTTGTGATTTCTTTATGGATTCATATTTTCTCTATTTTAACTTAAATTTATTTATCCATGTTTTCGGAGGTGTTACATGTACAAATTCATGAACAAAGCGGGTATAACATTATGTCCGAAATTCTTTCGGCATATAAAAACAGTTACAGTAAAAACCCTCAATTAAGACCACTTTGGTCCTGTCCCAATGGTGGTCTTAATTGTGGAGATTCTTATCAATGACTATACACGTTATGGCCATGGTCTATTTTAGTAATTTTGTATGAACAAACAATATGTATCTTAACCTTCAAATACAATATAAAAGTATGTTATAATGTTACATCTGATGGGAAGAAAACATATTTCTGAAGAAATTTAATATTAAATTTTCTTTGTTCTGATTTCAATATTAATTATTGTATGATGTATATAATTCACATATCATATAAGACTTTATTTCTTCACAAAATAAATGTGCTTAAAACAACATTAAGCCACTCTAAAATTTACTCTCTCACCTATTTCATTAAATATCCCAATAACAACAGTTTTTGACACCTTGTGTAATCAAGTGTCATGCCTAAGAGCAATCAAGCGGATAATAACAACAAATATGTGATCTAGGTAGGTGTTGACTTTAACTGTGCGTTTAGGATAATAATTTAGTGACGCGGTGGTCAAGTCCACTTTAACGGTGTAAAACAGTTATCATATTGTGTTTAATATCTTAAGTCAAGCAGGCTTGCTATATAAATTAAAATATCGACAAATTTACCAACTGTCGGCGTAACGCAGTAGGTAAAGTTGTGTGGTAAATTTTTAGTTACATATCAATGCAAGACAGCCAGGTTCGGTCCCAAATTTGTTTGTTTAATTATCAATCGATTAAGAATTTCTTTTTTTCTTGTAAAATATGAAAAACAAGATCAACAAGGAAAGGCGGCGTTCAATGAACGCAATGAACGCAATAATAAAGATTATTAGCGCTGTGTTATTTTCTATTAACTTGTCATTTCACTTTTGTTTTTAAATGTTGCTATATCTAGCAAGTTGGTGCAACCTGATACGGAATGCATACATGTACATAAATTGTTTCAACTATAGTTAAGTTGGCACGAAAAACTTATGCACTGCAAAAGTACTACTCATATATATTACACACTACACAGAATAAAAATTATTATTTCCGGTATATATAAATTATTCGAAATTATAACAAAACTGCCTTTATATTCCAATTAATTTGCATCTCATGTAAAAATAAAATAGGGAAAGAAAAAGGAAAATGTAAAAAAGGTTTGATAACTTGTGTGGCTCGAACTCATGATACAATTTAATTTGTACGGCATCCTAGTGACTTAACCAACTTTGCCATCGAGACTTTTCAAATTATATTTCTGATTTTGAATCATATTCACTTCTAAATACCCTGTTTTACCTATTCAGATAAAGATTGTAAACTTTTGTGTACACAAAAAATGCAACGTCACTCTCACATTATCATAGCGGCACAGTACATAAGTGGTCTCAATAGTGAGGTCAAATAAAGAACAAAACAAAGATTTGGGACTGAATTTGGTGGTCTTAAAAGTGGATAAGCGAGGTGGTCTTAATTCTGGATCATGTAACCATTGACATAAAGAACAGAAAATTCCGTTCTTTTAAAAACTGGTCTTAATAGTGGGGTGGTCTTAATTCCGAGGTGGTCTCAAGTAGGGATTCTACTGTATATTCTTTGGCCTTTTCTAAGTTCAGTTTTATTCTTTGGCCTTTTCTAAGTTCCAATTATTAATATATCATCAAATGATTTCATTTTCAGGATTTAATATCCATTAACTATTTAAATAGTTTACCCTTGAATTTCAAGTATTAAATACTTTTTTGTTGTGCATGTGGTATTTTAGTTATTTTTATTCGGCTATTTTCTTGTTGGGTGGGTCCAGTATTCCTCATTTAAATACTGTTGAATCACCCTTAGGATATGTGGCCTGCTTTTTTAAATTTGTCTTTTGACGTCATGTCTGTGATATGCAGGCTTCATGACCTCTTATCCCGTTTCAAAATTGTATTTTATTTAGTTCCGCCTATTGGTTTCTCGTTTAAGGCACACACATTGTTAACATGGGGACCATATGCCGCTTTTGATGGAATTGCACTAAAGTGTCACATTGAAGGTTCTATGATACCCGCCAAATGAACACATCTGCGGATGTTTAAAAATTTCAAATTTTACCAGTTTATGTTAAATGTTGAATACTGCTTAAGCCGGTGCTAGCGGTCGTGGACGGAAGTTTCCACTTACCAGTACCGTCCATGAACATCATGCTCAATCAAACCGAGCCTGCAACATTTTGCCATGTTTGGCTTTCTCTAGGGATTATTTTTTTTTCTATTTCAGTGTTAAGATTTTAATAAATACTGCATCATGATTCTTATAATGTTTAATATGATATATTTCGTTTTGCAAATTACATAATATTGACTTATTATCTTAGATTTCTACTCTGAAAGTCTGCCCTTGCTCTTTGGGGAAAAAAAACAGGATGGTACAGCAAAACAAACAAAAGTGTGCAGAAGTGTGCAAAATAATGAAACTGAAATCAACGCAAAACTAATCAAGAGGCAGATGGCATATACCATATGCAAACCCCTGACCTTTGTAATACATACTAGCTTTGATGGTTATTCTACATTAATGACTAGGCATATGTGAATAATCATGTTACGGCAGATAATATTACCCTGATCCAAGCAAGTGTCTATATTGTTTAGTAAATATATCCTGTTTGTCACTACAAGTGGCAATGTTTGTCCAAGTTAATAGATTCCATCCATTGGAGAAAGGATTGTGCTTGTTAATACATAGGAAATTCAGTGATATGTTAATCATTTATTCCTATCTAAAAGCAAAATAATCAAATATTATACTCTTAAATATATATTTTACTCTTCCTTTTAGTTTCTTACATACCTTACATACATGTAATTAGATATTGTGATAAAGTCTATGAAAACACAGGCAAACATCTCTTTTGGTCAATTAAAAATTCTGGTGAAATCTTGGATAAATTCAAAATTAAGAACTTTCAAGCTTCAACTGTCAGTACATACGATTTTTCTACACTTTATACAACTTTGCCACATAAATTAATCAATGATAAACTAATTTCCCTAATTCAGAAAACTTTTGCACGGGAAAAAGTTACCTTTCTAGCATGTAATTCTAACAAAGCTTTTTTTACTAACGGTATTGTAAAACATTATACTATGTGGACCTGTGACGAAGTTTGTAGAGCACTCTCTTTTCTTTTAGACAACATTTATGTCAGGTTTGGTAATACCCTATTTAACAGATCATAGGAATTCCTATGGGTACTAATTGTGCACCCCTGGTCGCCGATTTGTTTTTGTACTGCTATGAAAGAGACTTTATGTTGAGTCTCTCTGAAGATAAACAACAAGATGTTATAGTCGCATTTAATAATACTTCCAGATACCTTGATGATATTTTTAATTTAGATAATCCTTATTTTGATCAAATGGTGTCTGACATTTATCCGCATGAACTACAACTTAATAAAACGAACTCTTCAAATTTTAGTACATCATTTTTGGATCTTCATATTACTATCAACAACAATTCTATTCACATGAAAATCTATGATAATAGAGATGACTTTGACTTTTGTATAGTTAATTATCCACATTTAGATGGAGACGTACCCCATGCAACATCTTACGGGGTTTATGTTTCCCAGTTAATTAGATTCGCTAGAGCTTGTAGCAACGTAAAATATTTCAACGAGCGGAATATTTTTATTACCAGCAAGCTTCTAAAACAGGGCTACCGCTATCATAAGTTACGGAAATATTTTACTAAATTTTACAATCGTAATTTCCAAATTCAATAGTGATTTAAAATATGAAAAACAAGATCAACAAGGAAAGGCGGCGTTCAATGAACTCTTCTGCGACAAGGGATTAGCCAGCCTGGTTTTTATGGCGATGTGATTTACAAACTTCGTAAGATTTTGGGTCATGGTAATTTTTCTGCTGTTTTTACTAAAATCATTAAACGTTTTTATTAAAAGAGGTTATGACCCTACTATTTTAAGACATACTGCATGTTTAGTGTTCAACCCTTTTACAGTTGGACACTACGCTTTCCTCTTTTGATTGCATCTGACGGACCAAGTGGGAGACTCTATGATGGATAGTTCGTAAAGCCCTTTGGGACTGAATTGTCTTAATGTTCGTCTTCTGCCTTGCTTCGTCGGGCCCTTGTAGGTGATTTTCTTGTTGCTCTGTCTTCCTTTAGGACATTGAGTACTTTTGTTATGGTCATTGGGTTTACTTTTATATGTTTCTACATGATCATTTTAGTGTTTTCATATTTTACTTATTTAACCTTTTGTAACCATGACAACTGTTAGAATTTCACTTGGCGGGGATTCATTTTATTTACACTGTCTCGTTTATAGGAACATGGTGGGGCTAAGAGCGAGGTTTGGTGCACCATTAACCGGTTTAAACTCCCCAGCAGTCATTATTATGCTGCTGACCGTTCCAAGGCGGCGCCCCACTGTGTTCCTCAGATGTATGTCTTATGTTGTTTCATACTGTTTTGGGACACTTTTGCTTGTGTCCCTTGTTGTTTTCTCGTCTACGGTAAGTATCTTCCCCATTGCCTCTAGTTTTTATTTCTTTGATTACTCCCCACCCCCTCCCCCCGGTCTCCTGTCCCCTTCCCCTTTGTGGGCCTATTTTTATTTTCTTTGAATTCCTAATCAGTTACAAATTAATTATCATTTAATGATTAACCTGTCCGTGCTCTGTCTTTGCCCTGTCCTGTTTTTGTTTGGGGTCCCCCCTGGGCTCCTTGCCATTGGTTCTTGTTGCTGGGTCATGTGGGGGTTGCGTTCATTGAACGCCGCCTTTCCTTGTTGATCTTGTTTATCATATTTTATCTGCATTGCTCAGCATTTTCCCCACCAAATGCATTCCTTGTGGACATTGCTAATTTTGTATATTTACTTTTTCGTCATGTTCCGTATGGTCCATGAATATATTCTTGTCAATGGCTTCCATGTCAAATTTTAATTTGTCAGTATAGGCTTGCCTATCTACATTGTACATGGAAAAGAGAGAAAATATGTACAAGTTCTGGTACCTATGGACCTGACTGCTGCAATGAATGTTCCGTCAAGACTGGCAAATAGTGAAGAAAATATATGTCTGATTTCAGTGGCATTCACATGTAGATTTGTTTTGGGCCTTTTACAAACTCCTGCAACTGCATGCCAACCTGAGCAGTGGGACATTGAATATTGTATACCAAAAAGGAATACTTCGCATTTATACAAAAAAAAAACAAGTCTATCTCTATTCGGAACATTCATTGCAGCAGTCAGGTCCATAGGTACCAGAAATTGTACATATTTTCTCCCTTTTCCATGTACAATGTAGATAGGCAAGCCTATACTGACAAATTAAAATTTGTTCTCCTGGATCGTATTATTTGTTCAACTTGTCATTAGGTATCCGCACCCAGCACATTTATCTGTCCACTCGTATTGAGTCAACTAAGCCGCTTTCTCACCCCTTCTTGTTAGCTCACCAGAACCGAGGGCTCAGGGTGAGCTATTTGTATCAAAGGGGGATGCTCCGGCGTCCGCCGTCATGCGTCAACAATCGTCTTCTTCTCTGAAACTACTGGACAGATTTACTTCAAATTTGGGTCTGTAGCATCCTTGTGACAGTCACACTTGAATTTGCTCATGTCATTCCAATTGGCCCCTTTTAGGGGTCAGCAGAGCTAAAAATAGAAAAACCTTTAAACATCTTCTTCTACAGAACTAATGGATGGATGATCACCAAAATTTTTCTGTAGCATTCTTGGATAGTCTTTCAAAATTTTACTATTTCATGTTCTGCTTAAGTCGGTGCTAGGGGGCCTGGACGGTAGTTTTGGTGACACTTTTGCTCGTGTCTCTTGTTGTTTCTCGTCTACGGTAAGTATCTTCCCTTTGTCTCTAGTTTTCATTTACTTTATCCCCCCCCCCTTTCCCCGTGTCTCATGTCCCCTTCCCCTGTGCCTTTTGACATGGGCCTTATATTAAATCATTTATTTGATTTGTTTTAGTTCCTTATAAGTTACTAATTATGTATTCTGATGTAGTGGTTTGCCTGCCCGTACTCTGCCTTGTGCCCTGTCCTGTTTTTCTTTGGGGTCCTCCTGGGCTCCTTGCCGCTGGCGCTTGTTGCTGGGTCGGGTGGGGGCTGCGTTCATTGAATGCCGCCTTTCCTTGTCGATCTTGTTTATAATATTTTTTGCACTTTCCAGTACCGTCAATGAACAGGCTCAATCAAACCGAGCCTGGAACATTTTCAATTTTGCCGTGTTGGGCTTTCTTTAGGGATTCTGTATTTATCTGTTTTATCAAGTTTTCTCATATTCATTTGATTAGCCCCTTTAGGGGTCTCTAAAGCTAAAAATAGAAATTCCATAAAATGTTTATTTCTCGAGAACTAATTGATGGATGATCAACAAACTTTGCCTGTAGCATTCTTGGGTAGTCTTTTAATAAGTCTGCTCATATTATTTTGATTGGCCCATTTAAGCAAGGGGCAGGACGTGAAGCGGTTGCACACTTGGTTCAAGCGAGCGAATTGGTTGCAAACTTGACAAAATGGTTAACATGGCGTGATTTTTTGAAACGGGTGAACGAATTTTTGCCAGGCAAGTGGGTTTCTTTGTTATTTTGAAGTTCATTTGTATGTCTATTCCATAATGCAATATATATGCCACACTCGGTTAAAGGTTTCAGCATCCTAGATTCTGTTTTCACGAAGTTATTGAAGATATAAACTGATCATGTAGATATTTTTAAATTTGACATGTGACTGTTCTGGTCGTTTTTTCTCCTAATTTATTCGCATTTGTAAGTTTTGAACTGCATTTAACAATAACAAAATATGTTTTTGTCAATGCTGTACAAATGGTTCAGTTCGCGAGTCCGAAGATAACGTTCAATACACAAAAATATCTTGTTCAAGTACATTTTGGTTGCAGACTTATACTTCAAGCCTTTTGGGTTGCAAACTTTTGTGTCAATAATGTGTGGCATGCATATTTAAGCGAGGAATAACTAATCATTTTTTAAAATAATTAGCAATATTAAGACAATTATACCCGTTCATCTAATAAGAAATATATATACAAATTGAGCATGCGTGCAGATATATCCTAACACAGGGTCTTTCAAATAGATATAAAACACAATATGCTAAACTGAAGTTCAGTTGTGTTTATCTTCATCATATTTTCTCCTCGATATACTTCCTTTCTTTTTACAAAGTCTTGATTCCATGATAACCGCCGTATGAACACATCTGCGGATGTTTCTAAATTCAAAATTTTACTATTTCACGTATAAATGTTGAATTCTGCTTAAGCCGGTGCTAGGGGGCGTGGACGGTAACTTGCATTTTCCAGTACCGTCCTTGAACACGCTCAATCAAACCGAGCCTGCAACATTTTCAATTTTGCCGTGTTGGGCTTTCTTTAGGGATTTTGTATTTATCTATTTTTTGAGACTTTTTTATATCTTGGCATGACTTACTGTAAAGGAAAAGAAGAAAAAAAAGCAACAAACAGCTTTTATTATTGTTCTTTTTTAACCAGGTTTTCAACGAAAACCGGGTTATTGTAATGCCGAAGTCGGCGGGCGGGCGGGCGTTAACTTTTGGTTTCCGCGCAATAACTTTAGTTTGCTTTGGCCTATTGACACCAAACTTGGTGTATGGATAGCTTATATCAAGAGGCAGCTTGGGATTGCTACCCAGTTGTCTGTGATCAAGGTCAAGGTCACTGTTACTAAAAATAGAAATTCAGTTTCCGCTCAATAACTTTAGTTTGCTTTGGCCTATTGACACCAAACTTGGTGTATAGGTAGCTTATATTAAGAGGCAGCTTTGGAATGCTTACCAGGTATCAGTGGTCAAGGTCAAGGTCACTGTTACTAAAAAATAGAAATTAGTTTCCGCTCAATAACTTGAGTTTGCTTTGGCCTATTGTCACCAAACTTGGTGTATGGATAGCTTATATCAAGAGGCAGCTTGGGATTGCTACCCAGGTGTCTGTGATCAAGGTCAAGGTCACTGTTACTAAAAATAGAAATTCAGTTTCTGCTCAATAACTTGAGTTTGCTTTGACCTATTGACACCAAACTTGGTGTATGGATAGCTTATATCAAGGGGCAGCTTGGGATTGCTACCCAGGTGTCTGTGATCAAGGTCAAGGTCACTGTTACTAAAAATAGAAATTCAGTTTCCGCTCAATAACTTGAGTTTGCTTTGGCCTATTGACACAAAACTTGGTGTATGGATAGCTTATATCAGGAGGCAGCTTGGGATTGCTACCCAGGTGTCTGTGATCAAGGTCAAGGTCACTGTTACTAAAAATAGAAATTCAGTTTCCCGCTCAATAACTTGAGTTTGCTTTGGCCTATTGACACCAAACTTGGTGTATGGATAGCTTATATCAAGAGGCAGCTTGAGATTGCTACCCAGGTGTCTGTGATTAAGGTCTATGTTACTAAAAATAGAAATTGAGTTTCCCCTCAATTTGAGTTTTCTTTGGCCTATTGACACCAAACTTGGTGTATGGATAGCTTATATCAAGAGGCAGCTTGGGATTGCTACCCAGGTGTCTGTGATCAAGGTCAAGGTCACTGTTACTAAAAATAGAAATTCAGTTTCCGCTCAATAACTTGAGTTTGCTTTGGCCTTTTGACACCAAACTTGATGAATGGGTAGCTTATATCAAGAGGCAGCTTGGGATTGCTACCCAGGTGTCTGTGATCAAGGTTAATGTATTTAGTTTTCATGTTACAACTTGAGTTTGCTTTGACCTTTTGACAATAAACTTGCTGAGTGGCAGCTTTTGATTGCTACTTAGATATCTGGGAGCAATTTCAAGGTCATTTGCTTACAATAGAATTTTCAGCTTCTACTCATTAACTTCAGTGTACTTTGACCTATTGATTTCTGTCACATCAAAATTTGGTCGTTGAAAACCTGGTTTTCGTCGCATTGCGGCGCTTCTTGTTTTGAGATTTGAAATAAATTTGATTGTATAGTAGATAAAAACTATATTAACAGTGACACAAGGGCATTATTCACATGTTTCTTTAAATTGTTCCTTATTATTGACCAATCGAAACATCTTCCAAATTCCCTAACTCGAACAATGACTTCAAGTAGTTTTGTCAGGTATCAGTCAATGTAAATAACCAATCGTATATCATTTATATTATGATCTAATAATCAAAATCATCTTTAGAATACCAATTGACATATGATGTACATCAAATTCGAAATATTGTAAACAAGGATGACATTTTAACTTTTGGTTTGTAAAAACATTTTAAGTACATTTACATACTTTATGTCTAAAGCAACTGCTGATCTTTACATACGAAACAAACAAATTAACATTTCTTGTGGTTTTGATAAACTTTGGAAATTTTACCGAGTAACATCGTATATGTGCACATGTCCTTATGTTTATGATGAAAATAATTCACTTACATACAACAGTACAACAGTACTCTCACATACGTTTGTTTTGTATGTATTTTTTATTTGCATTTTACATATGATGCTATTTTAGAATTGAAGTATCAATATATATTTTTCTATATGCTATTCTTTTACTGATGATTATAGTATTGACTTGAGAACCATGTAATTTGAAACATAAATTGCATAATTGTTGTAAAAGAAGAAAGTATAAATAACAGTTATTACAAAAAGAAGTAACAGTACATAAATGTCAATAATTGCCATTGAAATCAAAGGGCTGCAGCTCTATGGTATTTTCTGATTTTTGCAATCTAAATCATACTGACTATCTGTATGTACTTTCCTGTAAGTTTATTTTTCTATACTATAATTCATCTTACTCAGCGACAGCGTTTTGATTTTCTTCTATAACAGTTTGAGATTGATACATATGGAATTTTGCATGAAAAAAAATAGAATTGCCTTGACTAGGATTTGAACCATAGGCCTCTCACACCCTCAACGAGACCGCTTACCTCTGCACCACGGCGAAGTTATACATATGTACCTTGAATAAAAACGAATACATTATGTTATTCTAAATTGAGAATTTCCATTTCGTGTTAGTAATCCTTATTAATTTCGAGGTATTTTGTTCACGATAAACCTGTTGTTTAACACTGATGAAAATAATTTCGCCAAAACAGTCCGACATGTATATATTCCACTACTCGACAGTCAGATTTATTTGTGTACTACGCTCTGGAGTATTCGGTAATCGACATAGCTAAAAATAGCATTTTCATTGATTAAAATGATATTCATGATAATCCGAAGCTTTACGGAAATAGCCGAACATTTTTCATTGGGGGGTAAAAAAGATATTCATCCGCGAAATTTGTGATTGTAACCTCATATTTCTGTTGACTAATCTAAACTTTTAATGCACTGTAATTCGTTAAATGCCTTCATTAAAAATTATTCTTTCTTTTAAATTGCTGGTTTTTAAGCAGTTTTGAGTGAGAACTACTTTGCGTTGTTAGGACTGTGAGGAAATTTTGTGTTAGACCGTGGATGTTAGCTATGTATTTACTGATCTTACGATCAGAAAATACAAAAAGGTTAATAAATATAACCTTCTACACTCCTTTTGCAAAGATTTATTATGGAATTCAATAGAATAAGAATAAGATTGCAACCAAAAATGCTTGAAGTATAAGTCTGCAACCAAAATGTGCTTGAACAAGATATTTTTGTGTATTGAACGTTATCTTCGGACTTGCAAACCAAACCATTTGTACAGCATTGACAGTAACATATTTTATTATTGTTAAATGCAGTTCGAAACTTACAAATGCGAATAAATTAGGAGAAAAAACGACCAGAACAGTCACATGTCAAATTTAAAAATATCTACATGATCAGTTTATATCTTCAATAACTTCGTCAAAACAGAATCTAGGATGCTGAAACCTTTGACCGAGTGTGGCATATATATTGCATTATGGAATAGACATACTAATGAACTTCAAAATAACAAAGAAACCCGTTTCAAAAAATCACGCCGTGTTTACCATTTTGTCAAGTTTGCAACCAATTCGCTCGCTTGAACCAAGTGTGCAACCACTTCACGTCCTGCCCCTTGTTTAAGGGGCCGCTAAAATTAAAAATAGATATACATTGAAACGTATATTGCTACAGAACTAATTGATGGATGATCACCAACCTTTAAAGGGCCGCTAAAATTAAAAATAGAAATACGTTTACACATCTTTTCCTACAGAACTAATTAATAGATGATCACCAAACTTTGACTGAAACATTGCCATTGGGTAGTCTTTTATCAAGTTTGCTCATATTATTCCGCTAAAATTAAAAATAGATATACATTAAAACGTCTATTGCTACAGAATTTATTGATGGATAATCACCAAACTTTGTCTGTAGCATTATTGGGTAGTCTTTTATTAAGTTTGCTCATATTAATTTGATTGGCTTCTTTTAGGGGCCGCTAAAAGCTAAAAATAGAAAAAAAACTTTAAACATCTTCTACTTCAGAACCAATAGATGGATGATCACCAAACTTTGTCTGTAGCATTCTTGGGTACTCTTTTATCAAGTTTGCTCATATTTATTTGATTAGCCCCTTTTAGGGGGCCACTAAAGCTAAAAATAGAGAAATAGAAAAAACCTTCGAACATCATTTCCTACTGATATAATTGATAGATGATCACGAAATTTTGTAGCATTCTTAAGTAGTTTTTTATCAAGTTTACTCATATTGATTTAAATAGCCCCGTTTAAGCTAAAGCTTGAATACCCAAGGTCATGGCATTTCTTCAAATTATTGTTTAAACATATTCTATGCTAAAATTTAATATTAGAATATATTGACATTCCAACACTGAAAAGCGGTTGTTTCTGGTGAGCGACTCTGGGCCATCATGGCCCTCTTGTATTATATAAAGTATGGCGAGCCACAACCAAACTCCACAGCCATGCATAGTCTTTAATGTCATGATTTTCCATTATATGTTTGATTTCAGACAACATGGACATTTTTAACTCTTGCAAGGCTCTTTCATATGGCTTTCTAGTTTCGTCAAGAGATTCAGAAACACATGTTGCCTGTGCTTGTGGATAAAGCTCATTTGATTAATGCTAATATGCTTCCTTAAATTTCTTTAATTCTTTACCTTTAATGTCTTGCAATGTTGTGCTATTAATAATGTCCTTTTAAAGTCTTTATTGACCTTGAAATTACTGCATCGGTAAAGAGCTTCTGCCAATGATTTTCAGAAATCTTTTCATCTGTTGTCCGCCTCTGAATGGCTTCGATTAAGTCAGCCAAATTTGCACGACAAAAGATGTCTTCAACAGTGCTACCAATTTTACCAAGGCTGAGAAACACCTGATACAATGATATTTCACACATTTCCGACATAACAGCTTTTTGTACTTTATTTTGTTTTCCTTGCTCATGTCTTCGTAGATTAAAATGTCCGTAACCTATAATCTCAATGAATTTGTTTATCCTCACCAAATCTCACCAATTTTCCCACCTTAAATCTTTTCAAAATGTCTCTGAAGTCTTTATCATTGTTAATCTTATTGTCAAAGCTTTGTTTAAGTAGTTTTGATTGCAACGCCTCTGTTTTTTCACAAGAACATTATTGTTTGAAAAAGTATTCATTGCTAAAGTAGCCATGGCAGTTAAGGCATACTCTCAGATTTTCATCAACATTTGGTTTACGTTCCCTAATCTGTGCTTCATTTCCAACTGCCAATAAACCAAGGTTGAACTCATATATTCTTTTCTTTCTTTTTCTTTCATAACAAAGCTTTCTGAATACTGTAAGGCTTGGTAAGGATATTTTGTACATCATTTTATTATTCATGTTTCCTTTTTATCTCAAGTAGACCTATTGGTCGGCTTAACCACTCATGTTAAAGTTTTTGTAATACCACCAATATTTAAAGTCCATTGACATATGGCTTTGAAACTTTGCACACTTGTTCAACATCGTGACTCCAAACTGTACACAGGAGGAGGTAACTCTATCAAGCTTTTTGACACAATTATGTCCATTTTTTGAGTAAGAATTGTCATTAAAGTTTTTGTAATACCTCGAATATTTTCAAAGTCCATTGACTCATGGCTTTGAATTTTTCTACACTTGTTCAACATGTGTAACCTGTATACAGGAGAAGGTAACTCTGTTAAGCTTTTTGATAGAATTATGCCCCTTTTTATTTAGAATTTAAGTTAAAGTTTTTATAACAACTTCAGGGAGCACGGCGGCAGTTTTGTTAAATCTACGACGATCGTAGGAAAAACGCACAATCTTACGATAATCGTACGAAAAAATAGCAAGGCCGAGTACTAATGAAGGTTTTCTATAATAACACTAAATCAAAATTATGGGGAACACATTTTCTTTTTGTCTTCTTTTTTTGACTTTATTCCTTCCAACCTTAACCTTTCATTAACAAATAAAATAAATGGATTATGCAGAAGGAATATACATACAACTTTTAACAAAGGTCTAAAGTCTTCTCATATAAGCAATAAAATAAACAATGATATACAGGATGGTCTCTTCACCGTTTTAGTTTCTTAACACAAATATTCAGTACTTTCCGGTCGATTACCATCGTCGGATACCCACGGCCGAACCATGAACATTTGTCAGCCGTGGGATTTTTTGCCGATATTCAGTCGATTAGAGGTGTGTCAAAGGCAGCTATTTCATTGGCTGCCTCACGATTTCATGAGGCGATTAAAACCAATCAAAACGCTCGTTCTGAACGACGTTCGGTATTACACAACCTTAGACGACGTGAAAAGTTCAACATCGAAAAATTAAACGATTTCCAGCAAGAAAGTATAGATAATTTACTTTTACAGCGTGATGTTTTCCTTTCTGATGGATATTTGCTTGCAGAAAACTGATTTGGCGATAGTTTTTGCCATTGATTTTAGCAAGACACGTGCAACAGCTTTTAACCGTGGGCGCTGTCATTTTGTTTCTTATTGGCTTTTTTTACCTCCGCTGTTGAAGAATATAGATTTGTTAAACGCGATGTCATTGGTAGATATTTTACGCACCTGTTGTTGTATATCGACGCAAATCGATTCATTTTACCCACGGTTGATTGCATGTTATGTGATTACCTGTGTTATATGGTCGATTACCTTTTTATCAGATGTTTACAGATTGTCAAATAATATAATGTTTTTCTCAATACACTATTAACATGCAATTTGGAAAACTCTCTCAATGATTTGTTTTTCCCCAATAAGCGTTAAAGGACTTAAGTCCATAATGTATGTTTTTAGTTAAAGTAACATTATATGTCAAAATATAGAAACATTACGGTGTCAGCAAAATGAATAAGATCTACATTTAATTTTAACTATATTTTCAGACTTCATTCTCGAGGACAATGAATAAAAGTTAAGATAATAATACATATAATAAGCTTAAAAGTATGCTTGACAAACGGCTCATGGATACCCGAAAAATGTTAAAATAATTAGTTTTAAATATTTAATGTTATAAAAAAATATGTCATCAGATGGACTACCATATGATATTTTATAATAATTCAATTGTTATTCCATAAATATGGTAATTTAAATATGTTGATATATTTGAAAAAAAATAAAATAATTACAATAATAAAAACTCTTAATGGTATACGTTGATTCTGTGTACGAGTGTAAGACAATGTTTCTTATTCCCATATTGTTATAGTTCAAAAGAACACAAACATGCCTAAATCTTAACTTCCTCAAACGGTTCGATTATATCTTTTCCAGAAAGAAAACTAAAGGGCAATCAGATATTGCGAAATGATATTGCGTTATGCTTAAAATGATAAAAAGCCGTTAGCTGTATCTGTTGTAGTTTAACAAAAAATGATAAACAAGATCAACAAGGAAAGGCGGCGTTCAATGAACGCAAGCCCCATATGACCAAGCAACAAGATCATAAATGGCCAGTATTCGCCTACCTGAACGTAATACTTTATTTTCTATTCAATTGTCTGGCATTATTTAACTTCACGCAAATCATAAATGGCAAACAATAATACATTTTATTTGTCTGATTTTGCAATGTCTTCAAGACCCTTTAGCTGATGCCAGAAATGTTCAGGCAAGCATTTAATGAGGGAATCAGAACATAAACATATGTCAAAACTACTAGTTGACGTTAATACATAGCTATGCACACTTAAGTTACGCAATATGTCAGGTTTATCGCATTCACGCATACACTACATGTATATGTTAATTTGATCTTTAAATATATTTGATTATGTTAATTATGCATTGTCGGACTTTTGGTGACTCCATTTTGAAATAGTTTAAGGAACAATATGCAGTAAACATGAACAGAGCTAACCATGTGTCAATTCGTAACCGAATATTTCAAGTAAATCATAGACTAATACTGTTCTGCGTTATATACTTTCATAATTTCAAGTATGAAATAGCAGTGAATTATGTCTCATAACATCTAAATGACAAAAAATAAATATATTTATTTTCTTTGATGAAAAATAGAAAAACAAATAAAGCAAGCTGCAAATAATTATTATATTTCACAAAACAAATAAAGAAAATACATCAAACCACAAATGAAATACTATTAAGGAATTGTGTTTTTTGTATATTTATTACAGTGTCTCCGTATATTGACATTTGTGTAAGGTTCGGTAACTCCTTTGTGTTGCCATCTTTAAAAGTTATGGAGTGATAAATGAAAAGAGATACTATTCGTTGCAAAGTTTTAGTTAAATGTACATGATTAATTCTCTAAATTATTTCACTATATGAACGTTGGTTATATGATACATTTTATTTTTTATAATCTAAATATCACCATTATAGATATAACCTACTCGAATATCATATAGTGTAGTCAATTATTTCAGAATCTTTTTATCTAAAAAAAAAAGAATTAAATATTGCATTTTGTATGCATATTTCTTTAACATGAAGGCAAATCGTAAGATTTAATTACAGAGATTTTAGTAGTATCTGTTACGAAGCGTTTAAAACATGAACTTGATTTATTCTTTCTTTCTGTCTAGATTTATTTCCTTTCTTTTCTTTTTCCCTCTCGATGTTTAACGATGTTAAAGCTATAAGATTTTATCAATTGTGATGGAAATCACGTTCTTGTATTATTAAATGATGAATAGTGGCTTTGTTATCTCTGCGTTATGACAAATACGAGTAAGAAGTATTAGTGGCAAGTTCTTGCTAAAGCAAGTCGGCAATCATTTTATCAAATATCCGGTAATGTAGATTGAGTACTATGGTTTATGTATTGTATGACAAGAAATAAATATGGTTTAAAAAAATGAAAATATATTATCATAGAGTTTACTGTCTGAAAGACATCATGCTATCATATGAATAATATGATAATGATCAGTAAACAATATGAATATCACCAAAGTAACAATTAAGGTGCACATTTATTTACATTCGTTTTGCTAGTGTAAGTAAGCAAACCATTTAATCTATGCCCTTTACATTTACTCATGCTTTTGTTAAATCCGCATTGAACTACCCGTTGCGGCACACGATCAAAACTATCTTTGTATTTTGTCCCCACAGAAGATATTCTTTTGTATAATTAGCATAGTTGCTGATTAAGATGACTGTTACTGTTTATTGTAAGTCATTCAAAGCCATGCATTTTGTAACCAGCCTGACCTATTTTATAAACTTTCACATGTTTCACTTTTTTTTCTCACATTTGCTTTTTGGTGGATAATTGATTTATCCATATTAGTTTTTATTCTGTAAATTCACTCAAGGAACTTTTTAATACAATTCCATCAAAGGACATAATTGATTATTTAAAAGAGATAAATTTGTATTCTAGGATCTAATTTGTTCATTTCTATTGTCATTAACAATGTTTTACATAATATTTTAAGCCTATTATAGCATTCGGCCACGATCATGGGCCAGTTATGTGTTGACGTGCCATAAAAATCCAAACAAACAAAAATCCATATTAGTTGGGAACAACAAATACCGGACAACGACCAAACCTGGACGGCACCCAAAATGTCTGATTTATGTTCTGTTCTTCCTTGTTAAAGTTTGTTATTCAATATCATCAACAGAATAATTGCATATTCCTCTATAAAAGATAAATTTATTCTATATCAAGTTCTAGCATTAAAATGTGTTTAATATTTTAAGTATTTATTAGTATCCAGCTACCGTGTTCACCGGACAGAACTTTAGGTTTACCCTCTGTCCGTCTGTCTGACTGTCCGTCAGTCCGTCCGTCCACAAAACTGGATCCCGCGATAACGCAAAAAGTACTAAAAATATTTTACTGAAACTTGATATATGGATAGATGACAGTTTGGAGATTATGCACGTCTTTTTTTTCTTCCAATGTTGAAAATTCTGGTTGCTATGGCAACAAATAGACTGAAAATATGGCAAACTTTACACATAACCTGGATCCCGCGATACCGCAAAAAATACTGAAAATATTTTTATGAAAATTTATATATATAGATAGATGGCAGTATGGTTATTATGCACGTCTTTTTCTTTTTTTCCTATGCTGAAAATTCTGGTTGCTATGGCAACAAATAGTCTGAAAATATGGCAAATTTTACACATAACCTGGATCCAGTGATACCGCAAAAATTACTGAAAATATTTTTATGAAACTTGACATATTGGTAGATGGCAGTATGGAAATTATGCACATTCTTTTCTTATCTACCTGTATTGAAAATTCTGGTTGCCATGGCAACAAATAGACTGAATTTCAAGATTTCTGATTCTAGTTTTTCATTTTTTCATATAAGTTCTTTATTTCTTAAGGTATTTTCTTCAAACTTTAAATATAAGTTGCTAGTCATCAACCACATCATATGTGACAAAGTTTACAACTCTAGCACAAAATTTATCAGAATTACCTCCCTTGAACTTAAAATTTTCATAAAAAAAACACATTGTTTTTTTTAAATACTTCTTTTTTTCTGAACGTATCTACTTCAAACTTCAAATAAATGTTTCTTATTATCACTCAACATTTGTGAGTGTTCAATACTCTAGCAAGACTATTTCCAGAATTATGCCCTTTTTGAACTTGACTTATTTTTTGAGAAATTGGTAATTTTCTTCAATTATGATAGGATTTTCTTCAAACTCCCACATCATAATAATATGACAATTATATGACAAGGTTTATAAATCGAGCATCCATATTTCCAGAATTATCTCCTTAAACTTTTTATTTTTCCTATTCGTTCTTTTAACTTTCATTTACTTCAAATTCAAAATAAACATTCAATATTCATACCTTCATTACTAATTGTTCTTTGTTACACTCACATCATGTATGACATCGTTATCTCCTTTTTTTAAATTTTGCTTTAAAAATGTTATTTTGATAACAGGGATGTTTAAAAAATAACTTTAGAGTGTCCTTCAGTCTGTCTGTCTGTCTGTCTGTCTGTACATAAAAACTGTTCACTGTGATCACTTAAAATAGAAACATAAGTGAATGGCCAATGGCCCTTCAGAATGTTGCTTGGGCTCTTACCGGTAGGGGACTTATGGATTGCTTGCAATACTATGATAATTGCTTGTTTCAAGAAAGTTTACGCTGAAAATTTGGACGTCAATGATATTTTATACAAGCTATAATCATTTGTAAAGTAAAACAATAGATTATCCAAAACTTCAACATTTGCTGCTGAAAGATTTAATATTATGTTAAAAAATAAAAAAAAATAGGACACCAAAGCTTTTATCTGAATCAGCATTATTTCATATCTGTCCGGACACACGGTACTGTAGTATGTAGAATTTAGGTAAGTTTAGGCCTCAGATATAAGTGTCAACATTATCAGAACTCAACAAACTTGTTCGTTAGTTAGGAGAAGAACCTAGCTGTACTGTGTCAAATTGTCGTACCTCTATCTTTAAAATTTTGAAATTTGTACAGAAAAATGTTCAAAAAGTGTCCGGTTGATAGCCACCCACGAGTACATATATTTCACTGTGAAAATTATGAAAAAAAATGATATCACACTTTCCAGGGAAAAAACTTTTTGGTACATCAAATTAACTTTTGCATACAATTAAAATTGTATTGGCATTATAAGGCATAACAAAACAAAGCAATTCTGAAAGCTAAATAAAATGAAATCATTAAATTAATCAAATAGATAAAATGTACTCAAATTCAATATATTCACTGCTTACGTACCAAACATGTGTACAAATAATTCCAATCTTAGCCAGAAAAATAGTAAAAAACACGTCGTTTGTAAGACAATAATTGAAGAAAGACCATGATATTTATCTAACAATCCTTGACGATTCTGTCAACAATTATTTTTCACAATTTTCGAATTATTTTCCATACATTTTAAAAGATGTAAATTATCAAATCCAATATAGATCTTATTTCACAAAATTCGTTCCAAGGACATAAACAACATCTTTGAAAACGGCGATTTATCTGTCACTTCTGGTAGATTGTTGTAATGAATAGAAGATTAGCTGTTGCAAAGCTATTTTTAACAGAAACCTTCCTAAATATTTAATATATTTGCTAACATTTTATAAAATGTTTTTTTTTTTAAACTGACAGGCAAGACATTGTTTCGTAAGCTCATGCTATGCTTGTTTATCCCTATTGAACTGATTTTTTTTCTCAGTCGCACAGTAAAATTTTACTATGTCCTGTACTTATAAGAACAGTGATACGTATAATTAACATTAGGTAGGTTTAATTATGTAGAAACAATAATCAAATGTAAACAGGAAAATCGATTGGTCTAGAAAAGGTTGAGCTGATAATATTATGTTGAAACAGTTAGGTTATTTGCAATTTTAATCCGTAGATGTTGTTAAGTTTATTAATGTTGAAACTGTTTGAAACGTACATTTTATTTGATGGACCTGAATTTTCAGATACTTACTTTAACACCCGAATATTATTCAATATTTACTGGGAACAAAACAGAATATAAAGACACAAAAAATAATCTCCAATGCAGTTGACAGACATATGAGCAGAATTCGTAAAGTACTGCCTTAATGATATTTTCACTTCTGCTCCTTGTTTGAAACAGTCACAAATAGAGAAGAACATCATACCAGTAAATAATACCAAAATATATACTTGAGATAAAGTTTAAATGTAAAAAGCAGATGTCAGTTTGTCATTACAATTTGCAAATATCTACAGGATTACTGAATAATTGATTTAATAACAAATTAAGGATAACTTATGTTTGTACCTTCATTTATTTACGTCTTATAAAAGGGCATATTTGCATTCATAATTGTTAGCAAGAAAACGTTCTAAAATCACGATTGAAGTTTTTCGTTTCATACTGGTATTATTATTTTACCAGCATGATATGATGATTAAGTATGCTTTAAAACAGAACAATTGCATTTGACAAATATTTATTATAATAAGTTATTGTTGTGTATGCAGACAAGTTTTTGAAATGAAACACATTGTTATATATAAAAGCTTTTTTATTCATACAAAGCAATCAGTATAAAAAACATTCTTCGTTCCTGTTATTTAAAAACTGCTATCAAACACCAACACATCTTTAGCTGAGGAAAAATATCTTTGTGTATTAAAATATACATTAACGTCTAAAAGACTTGAGTACTTCCGCTCAAGTGTCATTTCTTGTATCAAATAAAACGTCAGTAGAAATTATAATGTAAGTTATTTGATAAAGTGTACAGTTTTGATACTCTCTTATAATTTAGAGTACTCATTTTTTCAAAAAGTATTTGTGCTGTCTATCTTTTTTGTTACTTGTATCGGTGAACAATCAAGATCAAAATAGTTTGACATGAATGTAAATCAGTCGATAAGAAGATTTGGTAGTTATTCCATTTTAACGTTTGGATACAACTTAGAATTCTGATATCTGCTTCAAGAAAAGCAATAAATGACACACAAAAATAGGATCAAATCTAACTGCTCATTAACATCTTCCGAAAATGTCAAAATGATACATTAACGATAGCTCAAATATTACTTATATTGCCTCTGGTTGATAAAAACGTGCCACTAATGATATAAAGTAGTTTTAAATATATCAATATACTAAACTTGTCCAAAAGATGCATTTCATTTATTTCATGCTTTTAAGTCGATTCGTGAAAAAATAATAATTTCACTGTGAAAATTATCTTAATATAATTTCTCCTTCTAACTTATAGATTAATCCCCATGTGGTATTTCACTTTATTTATAGTTACAATTCCGACGTTAGCAGGTTTGTTAAGAGATAAGCAAAGCGGATAATGAAAAATAATATAAATTTCAAACGAAATCAAAAATATAAAACTTTATTAAATTCGTTTAATTTACCGATTATCGTGTCGTCTCAATTTTTTACATTTATAACAGTCTGATTATCACACTTGTTTCCATATGCGAAACCTGTCGTGCTTACAAGTGTGCACTATTTTGTATCTTACGAGCAACGGTTGTAATGTAATGTATAAAAACATGCAATGACAGTCATCAGCCAGAAGGATAATGAAATAACTATGCGTTCGTATATTATTGTTTCAATTTAAACTTAAAATTAAAGGAACATGTGTTGTTTGTTCCGTAAGCTGCAGTCACTCATGAGAATTCTGTTTTTATAAGCTCATCTTACATAACTTTCATACAATCTTTACACAAATACTAAGTATTTACAGTGTATCTTACAAAGCATGATCTAAAGCCTGAGATGATTGTGTGCATCTTAACGAACAACTAGGTACATAACTACATAAAAAGTTACTGTTTCAATATAGCATATAAAATATAACATTCGTTTCATTCATAACTATGTTCCATTTACTACAAGTGTAACAAAATCTGTCGATTTCGTTAATTTCATTGACACCCTCTAGACAAATTACATTAATACCAGCACTAATGGGAAATGGAATGTACATTTTGTATCTGATTTCCCTTTTAATGACTAAAATGCTTAATGGAAATTTTTTTTATATCGTGTTTTCTGGAAGCACTCCCAATGGAACAATATGAGTTGATAACTACGGAAAGATCAACCAATTGATATTTTTGTCTTAAAGAGAGAAACAAAAATATAAAAGAATTAAATATTAAGATAAAGCAAGATACAGTGTAAATAGTTTATATACTGGTCAAGCTTTAAATTATTACATATGTTTGCATGGACTTTCTTCCAGCAAAGTATTGTATTGGACAATTTCATCAATTCCAAGCACAAAAATAATTTTAATGACATGATGCCGACGATTTATAAATGTGTCTGACTTTTTGTTCTGTAAATGCAGCACTTTCTGACCTTAAGTCTTTTTTCTGAAAAGCCTGAAATATAAAAATGAAGGATTTCGTCGGATGGAAGGAATTATACATAAACTAAAACATATCGTTTAACTTAGTAATCTGTCCATTTAATTGATAGATATGTGTTAATATATATAAGTTTAATAATTTTAATTTCTAGGAAACGACTAAGCATATACATGTATTTGGACAGCATTTGTGAAATTATATACATGTTCATAATAATGCGAATGAATTTTTTTTTAAATAATCCAAGAATATGTAAAATGTTTACTGCAAATACTTGTGCATTGTATATGTCATCATTAAAATATATGCATTCGTTTCTTATTGCAAAATTTGACTTTACAGATAGTAAATTTTATTACCTCCCTTTATTTACATGAAATGTGAATTCAGTAATATCGTTATAAATAATGCTTTTTGGAACCTACAATATTGATAAATCTTAATTTGAGCACCATATTAATGATTTAAACCATAACAAATGTGTACCAGAATCTTGAAGGTCACTCAGCTTTGGTCATGAATAGTGATTGATACATTCTACTACCCACCTCGTCACGGACCGATTTCACCAGAAACCATCTTTCAGCATTTCAATACAGGAATAACATTACAAAGTTTTCCCTGAAAACCTATATTAAAGGAATATTTCAGCTTTTATGTCCTTGGTTTTATTGATTGTTAGACAGAGGAAAATAGAAACTCAGTGTATCGGTTTCCGTATTTCAGATTTTCTACATTGGTTATATTGCTTGTGAGACTGAAATAAAACGAAATTTTGAATAAATATTTCGTACTTGTAGTTGTTTTATATTCTAACAGAAATATAACTCTGTTGGGAATACTAAGATATCTACTGTGGAATTATATATTCATAAGCGTTATATTATTTATTTCCCAGACAATGTTAATGTTGATTTTGGTCTGATTTAATAACTTACCTAAAAATAGCAAAATACTAAAGATTTAAACGGGTTTAAGTGAAATAACTTATTATTTAAATCGTCACCTAAACGGAAAGAACGCTAACAAAAATATTTGTCTTGAGCATTCCAGAAAAGTAAAGAACGAGGTTTGTCATAATTTTTTTCATTTCTATTTTCTACTTTGCAGTTTACCAAAAAATCTCACACCAAAATTACACACTTGAATCAATGCAATGAACGCCAAAACAACAAAAACCGATTGATTGAATCTTTTCGTGAAAACAGTAAAATTATATAAACTGTTGTTTGGTTTCATTCATCAACCAATATATCTAGGGAAAATAGCATAATGAGTTTATATTTCCTTACTATGTTTTAACAAAGTGCATTGAATTAACAAGGTTTTATTGTTATCTCCAGGCATACCACAACCGTTAAATGGAAAACAAATTATTTCTCTTTTATGACTGAATTGTAATCAAATGCTTTGATTTAAACTCTCTGGACATTTTTGATGCGGAAATGTATCAGGTCGAACTAAATCAGGTAAAACATTTGAAATAACTACACAGCGTAACACGTGCAATAGAGAGAAAACAAAATGTCTTAAAGTATAGTTAAACATGACATACGGTTACTAAATATAAGTATAACATATACTATTATGAATCCGTAGCGCATGTTTTATAATCAAAATTATAATTGATATTAAAAAAATCTGAAAACAAAGTGATCCCTCGGAAGCATTAATCAAAACAAATTACATGAAAATTGCAGACTCGGTTTGATTGAATCTGTACTTGAAGTATAATGAAAAAGTGTGCATCCCTAACGCCCCTAGCACCGGCTTGAGCGACACTTTATTCTCAACATTAAATAGTGCAGGAATCAATGATCCCGAAGGACCAGAAAAATATAACAACACTGACGTTAAGTGAGGATCACTTTTTTACAGCTACCACACGGCACTAGATACCTGCTGCTGTAAAGTATAAAATCTGGAAACAAAGTGATCCCAAAAGCGGATACAAAGTGGTTTTCTTTTTGATCTTGTTGTGGTTATTTTTATTATTATTTAAAAAAAAATAAGCGCATAACTGAAGGCGAAGAAGTGCAAAGAAAAAATAATAATGTACATCAGTAGATTAATTTGTTTCATTTAATATAACTATGCCAAACTCTTTGATTATATGACAAACAAACCTAAATTAGAAATATCACATATGTTTGTTATATCATTGTAATTAAGTAACTGTTGTTAATCAGTCTTTCAAGGTGAATATTTTCATACTAGAATCCAACTTAAGTATTTTTTCTAATTTTTTTAAACTTGTGGAACTTATATATAATTGCCAACAATGGGGAGTTACATGAAGTTCTTTGATGTATATATTAAGTATTTTATGATATTTACCGAAACGTTTGATCTTAATCACACCTCAGCAGACTTAAATATTAATCCTAATGGCACTCAATCGCGATATGGTGAAAACATTATTAGTTAAACAGGAGGATCTATAGTATTATTAGTCGCAAAGGTATTGAATCAGGAATTGTAAGTGTCTTGCATAAAAAATTCTGACACAATAGAAAAGGGGAAAACTAAATTAGAAAAAACTGAAATATAGTAAAGGAGAAACTATTTACAGATGGAAAATGTGTTAATTTTCTGATTTGATGTTCGTTTACCACCTTTATTTTTATTGTTTACTTCGCAAGCGGAAAAGATATTCGCAATTTCAGCAGCACTAGGATTATGGCAATATATAATAAGAACAAAACATATAAAAATATAATAACTTTACTTGTCATTGGTATATAGGTTCAAATTGTTAATAATGATGCTTTTTATAGTGTCATGTTAATGAATGTAGCTATATTATGCCACTGCTAAGTACATGTGTATATGATGCCGAGCCCTAATGATATAAATCACATGTTACCTTCTCTTACATTGTAAGCTAGAGTAATATATCATACTAGGATACACGTCATCGACAAATAACCGTTTTTATTTGTGTTGAACAAACTCATATTAATTCCCAAAAGGCATACTGGTTTCACTTGAAAGATTAATATAGCAAATGCATTCTTCTCAAATTTTACCCGAAACGCAATATGTCATTCGATGGAGAATAAATATTTCAAAATAATTTTGATTTAAGATGTTCAATGCTTGGAGCGTTGTCTTATATCAGGAAAAATCGGAAAATGAAAACGCGTGTTTTGTAAAATGATTGAATATTTTATGAAATGTACGGAAGAATATTTGCGCATTTAATTTTTTGACAAAATATATTCTTAATTCAAGAATATTTAAATCGTGAATAAATCTATTTGTTACAGAAATGATATGTTTTTTAAGGAAATGTCAATAGGAAATGATTATAGAACATATCATGATTCTTTTATATTTTACCCCGACATAAAACATTAACATAATTTTATATATAAATCTCCTTATTTGAGAAAATTTTGATCCTTGGTTGTATAATTTATCAACTCAAAATACAAGAGAACAATTGGAATTAAACAAAAACTGTGTATGTTCTTGTGAAGCTGGTTACACAGTACATATTATTTAATTGTAATAGACAATTACTTGTAACTTGTAATACACTGTTTTTCGTAAATTAGATGAAAATAAGATAGGTGGGGAAATAGTTTGTAATTGCTAAAAATATTACCTTAAAATGACATTAATAGTCATGACATTTTAAAAAAATGATTCATTTTTAGACAGTAAATTCTTTTTAAAAAACAATAGTCAAATGTTTAGGAGGCATTTTTATTCTGTTCACTTCAAACATAAAACAATGTATTGCAAAGCTAGAAATCGCAATTATCAAAGCAATTAGACTTGATTTATATTTTATAGGCAACACTGTTTACAACAACGTTTGTGTTGCATTGTAGAAGATGCTTTAGACTTAAGTGTTGTTGTGCTTCCCTCAGAATTATACATAGGAATAAAAACAATTATTAAAACGATATACATGTTAATATATCGATATCGTCAGAATAAGAAAATATTCTACCATAAAACAATGCCATCAGACTTTTCATTCTTAGACTAGTCTTCTCTACGTTTTCTATCAGTATATATATCGACACAATAAACTCAAATAGTTAGATATATTTCAAGGTTTTTGAATAAGTTATTCAAATAATCTCATGTACACTTTTTTTGTACATGAGACGGTTTTATGTTAATTCCCATATCCTTTAACTAACTTAAAGAAAGAAATGAAAACCAAAATATTAAATATTTAACACCTACCATCAACGATTTATTTCATAATAATATTTTCAAGACAATACAAATGGACAAATTGATATTGCTTCAAAAGGCATAAGTGTTACCTGTTTTATTTTATTTAGTCTAAAATAGCCAATTATATCTGCCTTTTTGATCAAGAGACTTGATTCTTAATTCAATTGTCTGGCATTTTGTAAACGTTTGCAACCATAAATCTCATTTTGCGATTGCTTAAAAGATCACGGCGCTGATCCCAAAAATGTCCAGACAAGTAAAAATTAGGGAATGAAGCAATATGCACATATTTCGAAGCAAATAGTTGAAATGTATAAAAAACCTGAATCGAATTTCTACAGTCAACTTTAGCGTATGCGACTATTAAACATTTAACGAATATTTTGGAACTTTGGAATTTGCGGTGACTATATTTCAAAATAAGTGTTAATAAGGAAATAAAATACAATCTACAGTCTGATTTGTAATATATGTGTCATTATCATAATGGGAGAATCGAATATTTCCAGTAAATATAGATTACTTTTCTGTGTTATGTGACTGTATTATTACCATTTTTGATACAAACTGAAAGTGAATTACATCTTAACACATTATAATGACCAACTATTTATTTTCTTTGATGAAAAAAGAAAAAGCAAATAAAATTGGCGTAATATGAATCTATTTCTCACAAAACAAATATATATATATATAGTATATTAAACGATAAAATAACTAATATAATGTAAAATGTGCTATTAGTTTATCTATTACAGTGTCTCCGTCTGAGCACACCTTATTGTCTGGTGTGAGTACATTCTATCTGTTTCTGTCTTAATGTAAGTTTTTCTTAGGGAATAAAAACATATCAACATATAAAACCAATGTTAGGGGAACTGTTACATGAATAATGAAATTAATATTCCAATATACCTTTGAATGTTTGTTAACTAAAACTGTTATTTTTCATAACTAACTGTAAGTATGTAATGCTATAAATATTGTAAATATTAATCGAATATGTGTTA
The DNA here is from genome assembly GCF_026571515.1 of Ruditapes philippinarum. Taxonomy (NCBI): domain Eukaryota; kingdom Metazoa; phylum Mollusca; class Bivalvia; order Venerida; family Veneridae; genus Ruditapes; species Ruditapes philippinarum. Next base: position 67,751 of record NW_026859938.1, read on the forward strand.
CATTTTGTTGTTATAATATAAAATTAAATAAGAATTTTAAATCATAATTATTATAGTTATTTTGTTTTAAATCATTTTACCTTTTACCTTAAAGCAGATAACACTTAAAGAGGCTTACAGTATACACTTCCATAGATTTCCAAAAACGACAAGGTCCTAACCCATCTGTCCTTCTGTACTGATCTATGCAATTATAAATAGGTTCAAGATAGATGTTTTGATAAAGTTTTGATCTCATTGTAAGGAAACGAAAAATTCGTCCTATTTCCTTTACAAAATTATATGATAATAAACTAGTATGAATATCATGGGATTTGCGATTATAAACATATTTGTGGTTAATTTGATAATTATTTTGTCAAATGAGAAATATACGATATTCTTAAACATGATTTTAATAATATATTACATTTGATTAGTATTTTAATCGGAGCACCTTAGGACTTATTTAACATCCTTCTTTATTCATCACAACAGTACAGAATTGTTCTTCTATGATGATCTTTGTTTATTAAACAATCGGTCACCTACATATTTACATCTAGCTACAGGTACGTTTTCTTGCATCGACCTCTCGATTGTCCACTCTGCTATATACTTGGACTTCGATTGGAAAGTTTTAGATGACCAGTACGGCAGTGATCATTATCCATTGTTACTTTCATCAAATGACTCTATACCAGATGAAGGACGCCAAATTTTTAAATTTAAGAAAGCAGATTGGGTAACATTTACTAGGCTCTGTTCTATTGATCTTATAAAAAATGAATTTGATTTCACCTCTAATGATATAGCTGAAACTTTCTCTTCAGCATTACATACGATTGCTTGCAAAGTTATTCCATTACAAAAAAATAATAAAAGTAACAAAATCAAAAAACCATGGTTTAACGATGAATGTAAAAAAGCCGTTCGTATACGTAAAGCTTCACTCAAAAAGTTTGAACATAGTCCTACAACAGAAAACCTTGAAAATTATAGAATATTTAGAGCCAAAGCTAGAAGATCAGTTCGTCAATCTAAACGCCAATCATGGCAATCTTATGTTTCAAATATTAATTCAAATACTCCTATTAGGAAAGTCTGGGATGCAGTACGAAAAATAAGTGGTAAGTATAAAAAGAGTCCAACTGTTCACTTAAAAACTGGTGATGGCCAATATGCCAAAACAAAAACAGATATTGCAGAAACTTTGGCTAAAACGTTTGAAAAGAACTCTTCTTCAAGCAATTATTCAAATACATTTCAACAACATAAATGTAAAGCTGAGAAAGAGTATATTAATTTTACTTCAACAAACGACGAAGACTATAACTCCCTTTTCTCTATTGATGACTTAATTTATTCAATCAAAACTGCAAAAGATAGTGCTGCAGGCCCGGACGAAATTTACTACCAGTTTCTTAAACATTTACCACCCCAATCCTTAGACTTGCTTCTTGAAATTTTTAACAAAATTTGGGTATCTGGTGAATTTCCCAACACTTGGAAGAATGCATTGATTATTCCTATCCCTAAACCTGGAAAAGATTCAACTGACCCTACAAATTATCGTCTAATTTCACTTACAAGTTGCCTCTGCAAAACATTCGAGAGAATGATAAATAATCGGTTAGTTTGGTATCTAGAAAATAATGGAATTGTCACTAATTTTCAGTCAGGTTTCGTAAACAGCGAAGTACAAACGATCATCTTGTACGACTTGAGACTTTTATTAGAGAAGCCTTTGTAAATAAACAACACCTGGTATCAACTTTCTTTGATCTTGAGAAGGCTTACGACACTACTTGGAAATATGGTATCCTAAAAGATCTAAAGGATGCTGGACTTAATGGCAGACTTCCTTTTTTCATTTCTGGATTTTTAAACGATAGGCACTTTAAAGTAAGACTTGGTTCAACTTTTTCTCAAGACCACCAACAAGAACAAGGTGTTCCTCAAGGAAGCATACTTTCTGTTACACTTTTTGGCCTTAAAATAAACAATATTGCTAGCGCTCTTACACCAGGCATAGATTGTTCTCTATATGTAGACGATTTTCTTATCTGCTATCGATCGAAAAGTATGAGAACAATTGAACGGCAACTTCAACAAAATTTAGATAAAATTCAGAAGTGGGCAATAGAAAATGGGTTTAAATTCTCAAAGTCAAAAACTCAATGTGTTCATTTCTGCCGATTGCGAAAACAACATAATGACCCTGAACTTTACATATCTGGTTCTAAAATTCCAGTAGTTGATGAAGCTAAGTTTCTAGGAATTATATTTGATAAAAAAACTTTCTTTTATACCGCATATTAAACATTTGAAAACTAAATGCCTAAAAGCTTTAAAATTTACTTAAGGTTTTATCACGTACAAATTGGGGATCAAATTCTTCCACATTACTGAAATTATACAGAAGTCTTATCCGATCAAAATTAGATTATGGTTCTGTAGTATATGGCTCTGCAAGAAAATCATATCTTCAAATGCTAGATACCATACATCACCAGGGTTTACGTTTAGCTTTAGGTGCTTTTCGCACTTCACCTGTAGAAAGTCTATATGCGGAAGCTGGGGAACCATCGCTTTATCTCCGTCGGAAAAAGCTATCACTTCAATATGCAACTAGAATTTCATCTAATAGGAAAAATCCAGCTAAAAATATTATTTTCAAACCAAGTTATACTGAAAAATTTGTTAACAAACCAAAGGAAATTAAACCATTTGGCCTTCGTTTAAAAGATGATTTAGATAAATTTAAAATTAATCCAGACAGTATCCTTCAAAATGACGATGAGGATGTTCCACCTTGGACTTATAATTCCCCGGAAATAAATATTAACCTTTCAAATATAAAAAAGGCATCAAATTCACCTGAATATTTCAAAGAGAAGTTTCTAGCAATTAAGGAAGAACATGAAGATTTTATACACATTTATACGGACGGTTCAAAAGAAGGTTGCAAAGTAGGTGCGGCTGTATATTAAAAATAATTTTACATCTAGCATGAGGTTACCAGAAAATGCATCAATTTTTACTGCTGAAGCAAAAGCTATCGATTTAGCATTGTCATACATAGCACAGCATACCCACGATAAATTTGTGATATTTTCTGACTCGCTTTCTGTTTTAATATCCATTAAAAATAAAAAATCTGACAATATCATGGTAAAGAAACTTCTTTTACGCTTTCATGATATACTAAAAACAAAGTATATTAAATTGTATTGGATTCCAAGCCATGTAGGAATACGAGGAAATGAAAAAGTAGATGCTTTAGCTAAACAATCATTAAATTTTCAAAAAACTGACTTATTGTTACCTGCTTGTGATTTTAGACCGGCTATAAATAAACTCGTGTCATCTGAATGGAAAGCAAATTGGGACAATGCCGTTTTTAATAAACTTCACGATATAAGCCCATCTCTTGATATGTCACCATCTCTATCTCTGTCAAACCGCCGTGATCAAACAGTTCTTCTTCGATGCCGAATTGGACACACTAAAATCACCCATTCTTATCTCCTCACAAATGACAATGCCCCTTTCTGTGTAGGTTGTAATGAAAATTTTACTGTCAAGCATTTTCTTCTTGAATGTCATGATTTTTCACAGGCCCGTAATAGATTTTATTCTGTAAATTCACTCAAAGAACTTTTTAATACAATTCCATCAAAAAACATAATTGATTATTTAAAAGAGATAAATTTGTATTCTAGGATCTAATTGGCTCATTTCTATTGTCATTTACAATGTTTTACATAATATTTTAAGCCTATTATAGCATTCTGCACGATATGGCCAGTTATGTGTTGACGTGCCGTAAAAATCCAAACAAACAAAAAAAAAAACTATGATGATATAAAGATAATCAAATTGCAAATTATATAACGTTTTAATGAATAAATCTTATACAAAAGTTTTATGTTCGAAAGGATATCATGACAGAATATATTTTTTCTAGAAGAACCTTACATGTATTGTTATTAATTATAAATTATTATATACACATCATTGAATATAATATACAACATATACAGCTGAGAGATTTCCCCTTACAATATATTTCATTAGAAAGTTAAAATGATTGCCTGACATTTTCAAATCGGTGTCTTTAATTTGCTTGTGTTATGTAAATGAAATATTTCTCGTAAACTTCAGCGATGACAATTGCGACACTAGATGCTCATTATGTTTCATTCATTCAATTTCAGTATGTGTATCATTTAAAAGCTGATGCAGCTGTTTTTAGCCAGAAACCTCCTTGCGGTTTGATATATTTGCTTTATATATTAAGATAGCATGGGCTTTTAAATTTATAGACATATATTTCATGACTCATTAGGCTATGACTTTTTTATCTGTTCGGTATTTCACCGTAAAGTGTTAATGGACAATATTTTGTTGCCACATCTCGACTGTTAAAGACTAAATCAAATGACATTTAATTATTACTTTTTTCATTATATAAGAAATTGAAATTGAAACGGGAGAACATGTACTTAGTGTAGTGAACGTGCCAGGATTAGGTATGTTTGAATAAAAATAAATTTCGAGATTTAATTTCTTTGGTTTTGTAAAGAATTTCATTACTAATTGAGTATTAACTATCAAATTATATATATATATGTTGGCACCAATAATAATAAGTATAGTTTATTTCAATCCCACTTTCTTCTTGTAAAAAATGAACTTAAGTATGGCGTTTAATACATCCTTTTTGTAAAAAACAGAATCATTCATGTCAACTAATTATGTTTTATACTCGTTATAGCCATCAGGTAAATCTGATGTAGTTGTTAATGAATTCTTAAAAGGTGTAGAAAGACCGATTGACCACAATGAGATTGAAATGAAATGCAAAAATAATAAATTAATTTATTTCAATATATCAAAACAAATAATGTGAAATGGAAAAGTAATTTGCAAAATTATTGAAAAATAAACACGCATAAATGATAGGTAAAAGTAAATAATACCGGTAATTCATAAAAATTAAAACAAATACGATAACGTAAAACAGGATTGCCGAAACCGACAAACTTCAAGGACCAAGAGTTCTTGCGAAGAGGATTGTGTGTCTGAAAGGAAAATTAGTTATATTTTTAACGCTACATATTCCTCTGTAGTATACATTTCTCGTTAAAAAAATATCCACACAAAGCAATCAAATATTCTAAACTGATTGACCGCATTCCTATTGTGTCAGAACTGTCAACAATCAACACCAAGGAAAAAGCTTTGTGTTATAAAATACCCATTAACGTCTACAGGGTTTTAGTACTTTATCTCAGTGTCATGTATCTTATCCGATTATACGTCAAGGAAAATGATAAATTCAACTGTTTTGATAAAAGTTTGACATATTTATGAAACTTTATATAATAAGTAATGTATGTTTTTAAGTTAAATTTCTTTTCATTTTTTTAAAGAAACACATGAAAAGTAATACCTGATTTTATTGTTCACTTATTTAGATGCACCGTTCCATTTAATGTATCGTTCTTAAGAATTTAAGAAATAGAATAACTTTTATGAAACAGATAATCTAAACATCTTGGGAAAATAGTAAATGTTATGATCAACAATCAAGTGCACTTTATTTATATAACAATGTTATAACAGTAGATATATGTTTTTTGGAGTTCTTCCATTGAAATCCAGAACCACCCGGTGACGAATTAATTACTATTGACATGTGCATATGTGTGGTTGTTTAACACAAGCAATAAATGAAATAATAACCATAACAGTAGCCCAACTGCACATAAACTTGGTTTATTGAATAAAAAAACATGTCTCTATGATTGCTCATAACTATTGTGCTGTTTGATATAAGTGTGCCAGTAAATGTAATAAAGATACTCAAGTTCTATTTATGGTTGTATGCAGCATTGTAAACAACGGTGCACATGACAACATATAAGAGTGATTGAATTACTTAAATATGTAGCATTTAATACATTTAATACAGTTATCAGCATTTTATTCATAATAATGCTCTATTTACTACAGGCGTTCCAAAGTTTATCGATTTCCCTAATTTTATTGACACCATCTAGACAGATTATATTATTGACAACATTAATGGACAAGATAATATATTCTATTTCCGTTTTAATAACTGACGCAGTAATAAAATGCTTAATGGAAACCTTTTTTGATATCATTTTTCCTGGAAGCACTACCAATGAAACTCAATGGATTGATAATAAAGGATTGATAATAAATGCAAAATATTTCAGATAGTTTCATGGACGTTTATCTTCAACATATTTACATTGATGTGATACCTGATTCTTTAACACATTTTTTTGAACTGCGCAATAGTGTTTTTTTTTTCAACATTCAGTTTTTTATCGTCGTGTATTTTAATGATTTTTTTTTATTTAACGATTAGCGTCTGCTTCTTAGTTTTAACGATATAAGCATGCATATAGTTTATATAGCAGTAATTACGTAAGTCTTTTTATTCGTTGAATTGTTACTAAAGTCTCTTATAACTCAATATATGAGTGGCAATGTACTTTTTAAATCATGTTATATGTGTTCTATGTATATTGTTGTATGTATGTACATTGATTAGACTAAAATAAAGATTGAATTGATAAACTGCATTAATTCCAAATACAATACAGTTTTGAATGGCAAAAAATCTCAGTTTAATTTCAACCCACTTCTTCCCTGCCCTATTTGTTTTACAATGCTCATTAAGTGGTCTTTTCATGATGTTTTACTTCAGGATATGTTGTGGGTTGCAGAACTTAGACTCATTGTTTACTTTTACCTAACACATAACAAACCTAACAAACGAACAAATATGTTTGTCCTTTAATTCGCATTTTTAACATTTTATAGTGTGCGTTATAATATCTTTAGAACGATTGCTTGCCGTAGTATTATAATACATAAACAATAGAAGAAGAAGAATGTTGAGGTGACCTAAAATAATTCATCTTTCTAAGAATAGTAGTGCTAAATAAATACCATAAATCAACCCGTCTAGTACTGGTTACATCAGAATTTTATTGTAGAAATAACATTGAAATTTTCTTGGCAGCAGGAGGATGTAATTCTGTGTTATGACACTTCAGTGAAGAGTAAACACTAAGTTTACTTTTTAACCAACCAGACTTAAAAAATCTTGTCATCTTTTTAAGGTTTTAAATTGGTTACATGAGTCTTAAGACAGAAATAAATCTACATCTAGAATATCGGTTTTAGTATATTCAGCATTTATTTGTTATAATGCTCTTATCAAATGAAGAAAAGAGTGTCTTAAATATCCATTCAGTTTATGCAGGGGTTTGTTTTCAAAATATAAATACAATGCCTGTGTGAGTACTTAAACTTGTTAAGATGACTTATTTATTCATCAGCATTTAACTATCATTATTTATTTCCCTGTTCATATGACACAACTTTTTTTCCAGTGTGATGTAACTATATTTCTTACTCATATTTACAACAATCGTATATCAAATGCCTCATTCATATATATTATTGAATCAGTTGCCATAAAAAGGGAACATAAATTGTTTTTATTAAATATCGTATTAATCAGATTAAACACATTTGGCAGAGATTGACATGCTATCATGCTAACCAAAATTATAATATGATTAAAACTATAAACGATACCCTTTAATTATAGTTTACATTATGTCTTTATTTAGTGCTGTAAAGTTTATATGATAATAACGCCTCACATTGTAACTAAACCACCAATTGAAAACGTATTCATATGCTATGTCATATGCTTAAAAGGCATACGCTTACTCCAAATAAATTTTGATGTTTGATATGGTACTTACGAGAGGCTCATATAATCAAATATTTATTTGAGCCCTTTTTTTAGGAGCTATACATATAACTGTAAGTAAATTTATCCCAAAATATAATTGTCTTCGTCATTTCAGGAGCTGTTTTTTTCTTGTTTTCCCTGTTCATATGACACAATTTTTTTCAAGTGTGATAAAACATAGTTCTTACTCATATTTGCAACAATCGTACATCAAATGCCTCACATGTACATAATTGAATCAGTGGCCGAATAAAAATGGAAAATAAATTGTTTTATTGCATACCATAATCAAATTACAAACTGATTTATTTATTAGGCAAATAACTTTAAAATTGCTACTATTTGTAGTTATGTTAATGGAATGATTGTGTTTCTAAAGATTTTAGATATGTTGAGCTTGCACAAAATGCAAGTTTGGATGTTAGTGAAGAAGATTTATTACTGCTTGTTTCATGTAATGTTTGACCTTTGTTTATATATTTAAACCAATAAAGTCTCAATTAGGAGTCCAGACAAGAGACTTGTGATAAATAACTTAGATTTATCCTGGCAATTTAAACATGCAACTAAGTCGTTTACACCCCCGAAGGAGAATACTTTAGTCGTATAAACAGTGGAAAATAAATTTTACTCCCAAACTGGAAGTTTATAGAAAAGTTGGTGATTTTTGTTTTCATAAAAATACTGTATTCGTGACTATATTTTCAGTTTTAGCTCATATTGAAATATGTGGACCCGCTTTGCATTTAGTCATTTAGGCCACTTTTAAGTCATTTAATATAAACGATTGCACAATACTGTAAAAGCAGTTCACATAATTCATTTGCCTTATAAACAAACATATCGTAAATGCACACACACGTTAGCCATACACTATATGCATTTCATTGATAAATGATTCATTCATTTAACTGAAAACTTGTCCTCTTATTTTGGTTATGTAATAAATAGATAATTGCATTCGTTTATGTACAATTCTAAGTTGTTTGGGTTCATTGAATGAAACAATGTTGTCCTTGCAAGAGGCTTGCATGATATGTCAACTCATTCAATAAATTAAGTATTCCAATATCCACACTTTCAATATGTTATACATATTTCTCACAATGAAAACTTCATTTGGAATCCTCGACATCACAACAACACTTCCAAACTTTTAAGAAAATGCATACAAAATACTTGTGAGAAACAAAACTGCTGATTAGTGTGTGTACTCCCATGTGCATACATCTTTAGTTTACACAATATCTTATTTATAATTGACGGTTTGAGACGGAAGTTTGAAAACCCTATTTGCATATTCCTTTGATACATTATAAATCTTATCAAATCACTTTCAAAGAATGAAGTTGAACGCTTAATTAAAGTGACATTATGCTCATATTTTCATAGTCAAGTTGAGCTGAATTGACTTTATATTTCAAAAGATTGTCTGTCAAAATGGTGTTTGACCAACAGTTGATATTGAAAAATGTTTAGGAAAAAATTAAAAATCTGCCTAAATTTCAAAAGACTGCCCCACTCTTTTTATAAAATAAGCGTTAAAGGTAAATTCTAATGGATATTTACAGAAACTTCGTTTGGATCTGTGCGTTATTTATTGTTTATGCGAACTTATTTATTAAATTAAAAGGAATGATGGCAAAATGAAAACTTATTTTGATCTTCACCCGTTCACTTACTATATACCCTTGGATGGGCATAATGTCACTTTAAATCAGATTGATTTTAATTAAAACCAAAATTGTGAGCTTCCTTCAATGCACATCAATACATCACTCCTTTTTTAGATAATAAAACGAAAATTTATCATCTTTTTTAACCCCATTTTTTGATAACTAGCCTATTGCAGTTGCACCAAACTGAATGACCCATCTTCTCCTGTTTTCATGGATCCTCTTATTTTCGAAAAGAACATTTTGCCAAATGGTTTTGAAGAAAGTTTGTGTTTGATAGCCTGTTAATGAGAACAGTACTTTAATGTTAAACTTGCCTATTATTTTAGAAGAAATACTTGAATGATATCAGTGTACTTATTAAATCTGTAAGACTTAGTGCAAACGAAGTGCATTGAATTATCCAAATTTTATTGATATCTACAGACATAGCACTTTTGTTTCTTTGTTTAACGGAATTCATTTTATTACTCCTATATGAGTGCAGCTGGAATAAAATGCTTGAAATAAACCTCTTTGATCATTTATGATCCGGAAGTACTCCATACGGAATAAAATAAAGTAATAACATTAAAATAACTACGCAACGTAATACGTGCAAACGATTGTAAACAGCTGACTCAATGTATAGTTTATTACTTATTACGACACGGTGTTAGCAAAATATTGTTATCGTATTTATAATTAATTTATTACTTTTAGCTTGAACTATTTAATTAAGTAACATCATACGACAAACATTTGCAATGTACAATAAAAGTGACAATATGCACATACAACTTGTAAACTCAAGTGCACACTTAAACGTCAAAATAAATAAACATTTCTATTAGTCAACCGCTTGATATATTATAACTAAACTGACTTTACTTTATCAAAGTCTGAATCAGTTTTGAATACGACGAAATGTGTTATAGATGCTTATACTAAAGAATCATAAATTACTCAAACATACCTTTTGTTATCAAAATGGGATTTTGAATGAAAATAAAATAAAGACAATACCTTTATGACACCATCTGGATATATCATCTAGATATATCATCATTACAGTCATGTTGTTGTAGTTCTTTATCTAATTGGTCACACCATTAACTTTAATACGACCATTTCTCAATGTTGCTATACCTTACAATCACTGTTAAACAGTTTCTGTCTTGAACAGGTTCGTCATAGTTTAACATATTCATATACAGATCATTTTGCCTTAATATGTCCATATGTTTTGATTCATTATTTAAAGGAATTAAATTTAAATTAAATTTGAATTAACCTTGAATTATAAGATTTATATATTTACATAATTAACTTAAATGTATATATTCCCTTTAAGTCTGATTATTGCAGCGCCCGGTGCGGTATGGCAAGTACTTATGAGTGTGCCGTTTATATAAAACAGAAAAAAAATAACAGCAATAAATCACTTTGATATTTATTTTTGTTTATTTCATAACAAGCAATAAATCTAGAGGATAAAAGCAAGTCGAACATTCTAGAATAGTTACATAAAACTATATCCATTTACTACCATTATCCTTCTGCATCACTTATAATCCAAACTGACATGTTTCAATTAAAAAAGATAAATTTTAACCTGAAAAAATGGTACATCATAGTATGAACTTTATCATTCTTAATACATCTAACGCCTTGTTTATATCGTCAGATTAAAAATAATTGTTTACGCTCTAAGAAATTATTAAGCAATTAATTTACCTTACCGTATGTGAAATCCAATTGCTTTTAATAATTGTGTTCATATCTTAACAGTTTTTAATTATATTTAAGTCTTTGAAAACCTAGTCTATTATATCGGCATCGAATTGTCACCAAAATATATTATCGTACCATGGTCGTATCTACTAAAGATTCAAAACAAATGTTTTAACTTAAAGGTGAAAAGAGACACTTTCCGTTGTGCATAAATGCCATTTAACCAACTTATTTTAGTAATTTAAATAATTGTTATCTATTTAAATCTTCTGCATTAAATGTCTCTGATCTTCATAAAAAATACCAGATTTGAAAAGGTGCCATTGTAAATAATACATTTTGAACAAAAATCCTTATTTTTAAATCGTCCTATGAAAGTCATTTTTTTGTCATCAAACTTCTGGAAATTCAATATAAACATAATTATGACATCTAGGGAGCCGCGTCTCCGATTATTTGTATCTTTTCTCAAAAGAATAATCGTAATCGTATATCGTAACGTCAAACATTTTATGCGACTTTTTTCACCATACATATAACGTGATTAAAGATAAAATATAAAAAAACTGATTGAGCGTACAAAAATCATTGACACGGTTTCCACCGTGAATGAATTTCCATTTATGTGCTTTAAATCGCATGTTAATTGCTTGATTATTAAAAAAATTATGCCGATTCAAAGGTAATCCAACCCGCATCAAACGAAGTGTCATAAATCGACTGTTCCGTCTCAGTCCCCTGTATTTCACGAATAATACGCAAATATCGAACCAAAGGGGTCACAAGATGTGGTAACATACTGTTACAATATTTTATGAATCAGTGGCATATGACTAATTAAAATCTGCTGATCTATATCATTTTATAGCAGAAATTTCTTCAAATCTTAACGCAAGATTTCACGTGACTATTGGTAAAGTTTGAAGCAATCTGTGGGAAAAATGGAATGTGCGTACTGCAAGCGAGATAATTTATTTGTTTCACTTTTGAAGTTTATTTTTATCATCATTATTATTATATTATATCAGTGTCACGCTGCCTGTGTATTCGTGTATGAAATTCCGTTAAATAGTATTTAATGAATTAAAATGAAAAAATGAGTTAAAGTCCGTGGTACGATGTACAAATAAGAACGGGATATTATATATTTTTGTCCGACCAATTCGTATAAATGCCTGACATATTTTAAAGAGAAATAAAAAGTATCACTCGGTCAAAATGATCTGACCTTGATTTTTATTATCATGAAAATTCATCTATGCACGGGATAGATCTCGATTCTGTTTCTTCTTGGGCATACAATAAGTTTCATACTTTGTCTCAGGTTTAGTACGATTTACTGGCAAGCATATATAAAACATTCACTAAAATATTTTCCATTTCTTTTCCGATTTTTTTATTGATTCATAATGCTATTGATTCATAAAAAATACCATCCGCAGATTATCATTTTATATTTTAGAAATTTGTCATCAACAGTCATATCTATCGGCGTGTACATAAAAAATTTTGTCTGTTTTTTTTATATTATAAGAAAACGAGGTTGAATGTATAGCAAGATATCAAATCCGTACAATTGTCCATAAACTTAAAGAAATGTCTATTGGATTACGGGACAAACAAAATGTTATTTCACACATTATTGATATAAAAGGCAGCTACATTGTTTTAACCATCCCCATGGTCGTGCGATTTGCCGCTATTCTTAAATATTTATCTTACATATTGGCCGACTATTTCTTTATTTATGAAAAGGCAAAATAAAAAGTAGACGATAAATGCCGAGATATTCATAAAAGATGAACAGTTTTTGTATGATACATGCATTACGAGTAGTATTGACCGGTATTCATTAATATATGGGACTATCGATTTCCCTCATTGATGCCTCAACAGGGGGCGGATCGTTATCGATAATTGACAGGTAACGCAAATAGCAGATGAAAATGGTATAGGTACCGTTTTAAAACTTTTAAAAACACATTTTTTGGACTTATTGATCAGAAAAGGTTGTTTACTCTATTAGGTAAAACATAATTATCATTTTAGATATAATTTCAGTGTTAATTGTCTCCTTTGACACCTTAAGTCAGCATTATCTTTATCATTCATTATTTCAACCGGTTGTTCAAATCGAGACATTTTCCTTTCATACACATCCTCACAATCACATCCCTATGAAAGAAGTAAAAATAAGATTTTACTGAAGCTACATTGTTTTGGAAACACACCTATAGATAAATATCTGTTTATGGAAGCAACCAGAACTAAATAATCAAAATAAATTTTGATAATTTCAAACGTATGTTTATGCCTACTATAGTCTATACGACAATTGATAAATATGGTAACAAACTTAACTGGGATTTTTCATGCCAAAAATTTTGTTCACTCTTTATCATTTTTCAAAATGTATGTGTGTATTTACAGAATCAACGACACGTGGATATGAATCTTAAACATTAGATTGTGCAAGGAAACACTACTGTCCTTTATAAGACTCAATCCAAAAAAAGATTGAAACAAGTTCAAATTGCGGTTTTGGACGTTCTTAGGGAATTTCGTTTCTTTTGGTTCTACTTCGGCTTCTGTATGTGACCTAATTCGGTTTATAAGGGGTGGTTATATAAATCAATATTGTTGACACACTATCCCTCGTAGCGTGACTAAACTGCAATCTGTAACAGTTACTGTAATTGTCGATGTTAATAATTGTTTCCGATAAGTTGCAGACTATTTGCACGCTTCACTGGACAAAACGTGAGATCAAATTATTCTGATAAGAGCCAGGAAATAACAATTATTGTAATATGCAGACATATGCTCTAATTCGTTACACTCAAATTAACACAAGTCGTTTACATCATATAATAATACACCTTCGAAATGATAAACACTAGTGAACATATTTCATACAGGCTAGAAAGAGTAATTGTAAGACATCTCTTCAAACCGACTTCCCAACCTACAATGACAAATTACAGGATTTAAAGCTACATATTTGTTACGACAGCAAATGCAAAATTATTTCATATGACTATTAGCAATACATATCCCCCAAAAAATCTCGTTTGTTAAAATATTACCAGATACTTCGTGTAATTGAGTACAAACACAAACAAAAATATCGTTTCTGTATAACTGTATGAAGGTCAAGTGTTAGATTTTTACATAAGATTTTAGACAATTAAGTCCTTTTTCAAGGACAGTTATGGAATGCAGATTATGCATCTTACTTCTTTGGGAGAGCTTGAAAAGTACTACAATTCAAAACATGAACAGAATAAATAAACGGTTTTTGACACACCTCAGTATTCGAAAATTAGAGACATTTTGGTGTTTTCAAATTACACATCTGCATCATTATGAATAGTTTAGTAGCTAAAATATATCAAATTATTCAAACAATTTAATTTACGAATGTTTAGACAATAACTATTCAACAAAAATACTGTCATTCGCATTTTTGGAAAACGAGATTCTCTCTTCAGTCTTTTACCATTCAAACAACATTAGCCAGTCTAGTATTCCTAAATATTTTTTGACAAGCCTGTTTGGTTTGTAAGGGACATAACATTATGGATGTATTAAATATAGATAATGCAATTTGTAGAGCATATGTTTTTGAATAAATGCATAACTGTTATTTCTTAATCATACCATAACAATTCATATGGTTTAGTTTCCAGTTGTACTAGTGTTATGCTATCATCTTCATCACAAAGCCGCACAAAGAGCATTCACACATTTTGAATCAATCTTGTTTAAACACTTCTATTTTATCAAGTTATATTTCTAAGAGATTTAAACAGTATACAGATAATGAATACAGCATTATGATGAAGTGAATTTAAACTTAAACCTTAACAATTAGTACATATGTCTTTCATAATTTAAACTGAAAAAGATTGGAATGGTTTAGTTATTTTCCATCAAAATGCACTGAATGTTAAACTGATATTGAAAAATGAATGTTATGTAACAGAAGGGACAAAATAATTTTATTGCGAAAGGTGCATGCTTACTATAATTGCAGACAGATAACAGTCCTTCTGACTCTTTTTCGGACAAATCATCCCGTAAAATCACAATCAAATAAGACCATCTGCCACGGTAGTATTTATTTTTGTCGGTAAGGTTTGTGCCGTCATTAAAATGACTGAAAGAACCTGTTAAATAACATTTATTGATGCGGTTTTAATAAAAAAAAAGCCATACCTATCAAGTATATTTAAAGAGGTATTTTAAACAAAGATTATTCTTGCCTTAATTGACAAGCTAGCAATTAACATGTTTATGAAATTTGATAAAGCGTGATTTGTTTATCTTTATAATAAACGATTTGTGTGTCTAGACAGAAAAAAAACCATATCATCGTTTAAAACTTTTAAAACATCGTGTTTCTTCTGAAACATTTTCCATTAAAACCTGTCAGTTATAAGTAGGGAAGATGTAGTGTCAATTTTATTAAGACTATACTTGTAATTATCTTATATGCACCCATAAAGATTAATACCAAACATTATATTAATTAAATGTAAAGCTTGCTGAATATACAATGCATATTATATATTAAACGTGCAGATGTAAAAAGATACACGATTTTTTGTCTAGAATATAAGTGTATGTTTTACACGTAAAAACATGGCTTTGCACTTAATTGAAAGTAAGATTCTATACTTCTTACGGATGGGTCGTGTATTTCGGCTCTTTTCAGGAATCGTATCAATTTTGTAGTTCAATAAGGATATGAACACAAAGATTATATTAGGTTTGTAAACGTGCTTGAGTAATTACGGACCCATTTAAACAATGAAGCAGTAATCTTTATTATATTCCACGGTATTTTAGATATCGACGTAGAAGTATATGAACTCTAAAATTAGATTTTGAATGCTTCAATTCATACTTACAAACAATTGCTAATAGTTTTGTTTAGAATAAAGACGGATTTCATGAATACTATTTGATGATAAGGTATTAGAAACAAGTATAATGTTGCAATTTTTAGGCATTTTTCAACTTTATATACTAGTATATGATATAACAATAGCAAAAACAATACAAATGTAAATTAAACCTGTCTTACATTGTAACATTTATGGACATGCAATTGCTATACAAATCTAGATATCGGCTATTGGTTATATGATTGGTGTTTTAGTGTATCGTGCACTTTACGTTGAACAATAATGATAGTTTCTGTTTTGTCTATGAAAGATTATTATTATAGTTTAACATTATACTTCATGTGCTGCGGAAGGTCAGATTGTATAACAAATGCTAAACATTTTCCGATTTCTTTAATCAAAGTTATTTTATAAAAGGCAAGTTTTAATCACTAGAAAGGTTCAAATCTTGGAGAGTCTTATTTAATACAGGTGCATAACACCGATTGATTGTTTACGTCTTTCTAAATCCTAAAAGCATTCTGATATAAATCAGTTTTTTGATTTTAAGACTTTAGTACAAAAGTTTATCTAATTCAGAATTGTATACTAGAATGATGGACGGAAACCATCCAGCATGTTTAAGCATGAATTGTATGTATTTATTCTCATTCAGCCTTATAATGATAATTTAGCTGATTTAACTACAACATAGGACAGTAACTTTATGAATATAGTCTGAATGATAGACGGAAGCAAATGTAGATGATCGTTAATTTCAAGTTATATCATGTTGCATGAAAGCATTTACGAGGTATGAATGTCTAAAATCAGCGATGTTTATCGAAGTATACTGGGTCTGTTCTAAACATTCAACCAGGAACGTCATGACTAGATATTGTTCGTGTTTACTTCTAGCATCATTACTGTACAGTAAAGTTCCCAGTGTATGCATAATAGGGCAATAAAAAGGTCTGATTCAGATTAGATAGGCTATTGACATTAATCATCTGAATACGGGCTAAAACATTTCTGTTGTTTAGCATTTGAAATAGAGCAATGATTATCGTCAGAAGTGAAATAAAAACATGTGAACAATAAACAACAACTATTACTTTTTTCTTTATGTCAAACAGTTCAATTCAAATTGAACAGTCAAAAAATATATAAACATGTTTTAATGACATAAATGGAATGTTAAAACGTGAAACGTAATGTAGGATCCACCGCCCTCACATGACTAGAGGGACAAAAGGCAACTGTTCTTTCCCTTTGATGTCATTCATTCCGATAGGCTTTTATGTGGTAATTTTCTTTTGTGTGGCTAAAAAGAACAATAGAAGGAACAAAATAGCAGCCACATTGTTACTCTCCTGTTAGAACGTCCGAGTTCAGTTTACTTGAAATGTTTAATCTTTGATAGATCCATCTTCTTGCTTCGATAACTCTGTTATCAATTTCATACACAGGAAACATAAATCATATTTTATATATTTTACATTCTTCTTCAAAGTTACTACATGATTATCCTCGTGACTGCTATAAAATATTTTGTTTCGCAAAATATTAAAAAAGAAACAACAACATACATTGAATCGCCGACTTTGTCCAATGCTCTCAAACTACTTGCTGTTTGTTTTATTATCCATTTATGATACGACAGTCGCTCTCGCGTGTATGTTTGCCATTGTACAGTAAGAAATTGTAAGGGGAGTGGGAATGCGATACGTATATATATATTTGCCGGTGACTGAAAATCAGCAACGAAATATTCAGATTACATTGGTACAGAGCGTAATCAGGCTAGAAATGACATGATTTAAATTACAACTAAAAACATGAAATGAAATATCAATTTGTTTTGATGAAGACCGTTTAGTGACGGAATATACATACTTTTACTAGCACTTTATAAGTTACTTTACAATTTTGTTTGATTAAAGACAGTATCGGTATATAATGAAACATGTAGTTCATGGACAAAAACTTTGTATAATGTTTTTAAAATCATTATAACTAAGAATAGGGGTTGATATCAGATACATTATAATTAATGTTCCAGGTCAAGAATTAGCTTGATATGTCGTTTACTATTGTGCTAGTATAGCATGAACTGGGATGTAAATGAAACACCAGTATTTTTTTTAAAAATGTCAGGTTAACGCTGTTCTGAGTTCTCGTTTAGAAATTAAAAAGTGACTAATTAGATACAACTTGTTCTTCTAATTTCTTCTTAACATGTACGTATTAAAGTTGGAAAGAAAACGACTTCTCACCTATTCACCTATTCCATTACATGTTATGTTTTGTCTTCTTGATGTAAAACAGTTTATGTACAAAATCCATAATTACAAACCTGGAATAATGACTTGGCATAGTATAAATAAGATAAAAAATAGACAGTATAATTAAGCCAGTGAAGTTTTTTCTGATATATATTGCATTTTAGCCACGAAAAATTGCAACTGAACTGTCAAGCGACAATCATTTATTGCATTGTTACAAACAAATTATATGACTGAGTACTAGTTATTATACGTGAGATATGTTACTCATTTAATAATCTCTCATGAACAGACTCAATGAACATACTCTAGTCTGATATGTCCACCTTGTTACTTTTGTTTTGCGAGAGGTACACTTTTACAGGTTCAATATGACAGAAAATATTCGTGACAATATATCTTTAATAAAGGTTTAGAATAAAAACATTCATACAGTTACGTTTGCAATCGTCATGATTCAGAAACATATTTTATTGAACTTTATCATAAAAAATCAAGGATAAATTAATCGATATAAAAGATTTTCACATTGTTTAAATGTAACTGTATGTAATTGAAGAAACATAATTTGTCAAAAATTGTTTTTAAGCCGAGCGAGAAGTCTCGTATGAAATTGCCTGATGATTAAGTATCGTACGTGCAGAGAATAATATATTGATGTTTCTCAGAAGTATTGCTTTGTTAAAGCTATGACACGATTCAAAAGGTTAAGGTCAGAAATGCAACACATATGTGTAGTAAGTCTCTCGAGCTTTGACGTTACAAATATATTCTTTATTCACAGTATTTAGTAGTTTATCAACGACTATACTTAAACATTAAAAGAATGAAACATCATTTTAATTTCCAAGGTTATGTTTTATTGGTATATAAAGAATAAAAACCACCATACCCACATTAACGGAAAATCAGAAAGATTAATAGATTGGCAACAATCAACGAGGATTAAAACTTAACAAACGTTTTGACTATATTTACAAAGCTTTGATAACATCAAGAATCAGAGTAGGAACGACCATTTCCTTTATTATAAATTTATCTCTTTTATGTTAAAATTAGCCAAACTGCTTTAATAATAAAGATGATCTGGGAAAATTGCTTAAATTTGTAGTTTAGTTTTTTTCTTTTCATGATAATGTTAACGAACTCTTCTAAGCTAGATCAAAGCTCCAGCGTATAAACTAATTGATGATGGACGCATATGAATATATGAAATGATAAACTAATTGCAGAGTATTCGTGAGCTGAACTTTGTTTCTAAAGGTTAAGTGACCATAGCTAAATTTAATAAAGTATATTTTAATAAGAGGAATGACCTTACTAAATAACAAATTGCTTGACAATCTTATTGTTTTTAACTAACATAAATATTTGTGTAACTTAGTATGCGTATCACTTGCTTACGTCTGTAAAAGTTAATGCTTAAATATAATAAAAAAAATATATCCAACATAAAATCATTTTGTTGATTTAAGTCTTATTATATTCTGCTAATTTTGACAGCATTTCCCTTAATTATAATTCATTGCTAAGTGCTAATTGAAAGTGTCAATAATTATAGAATTATCGTTTTCGATAAGTTTGTGTATCTATAAGTTAAGAACTAATTCAAGTTAATATATGATGTGAAGACCCCTTTGTACGGCTTTGTGCATACATGTTTCCATTTTTATTAGTATAAGTTAATGAGAAGTAAAACAATATACTTGAAATGAAAATTATTCGCCTACATATCAGCCTTAAATGATATATATCTTCAGCGTGAATAAAGTTATTTTCTACGTAATTTAAGGCAGACGCATGTAATCTCCTTTGTGACTGTAGGATACTTAGTTGTAGCAAATAATGGAAGTTGTTTGTATTTATGTCTTTGTTTTGAATGTATTTCGAGACATGTACTTGTAGACAACACTAAACAACGTCAATATTTGAATAACAACATACTATTGATATTGCTTTAAAATTCATGTAAAATAGTGAAATTCGTATTCTTCTCTTGCAAAAGATATACAGTTATAGTTATTTCGGATATTGACACAAATACTGTTATTAACAATGAATAATGGTGTATTTCTTATAACTAGTGGTAGTTATTGCAAAATATTTCTATAAACTTATTAGAAACCCGACAGTCGCCCGCCAGTGTATGTGATTTATTTGTCGTAAGTATTGTCGACCCAAGCAATTAAAAGACGAATCATTAAATATCCAAAAGAATTTGAGAATCATTACTTTTAAAATTGTGTCGCATATTCTATGACATTGTTCCCAACAGAAATGACAAATATTACCATATAGTACGCTTAACCAAATAACAACTTTAATTTTCCAATTAAAATTAACAGAAAATATTGAACACCCATGATAATACTGGTTGTGAAGCTCAGGGGCGATTGGAGGATATACACTAGCACGTTTCACACAGAAAAACTACATGTTATGCTACATTGCGAGTTAAATAATATTTCATTAATATAACATTGAATATTTAGTTTTGTTTTCTGTACTGGTAGCCACAACGTTAGACGACTTATCAAAATTCCAAAGTAAGCATTAGATGGCGATGATAATTTACATATCAGGCAACAATAACGGATGTTTGTTTTAACAGATGACAAAGTCTAGACGATTAATAATTTACAAATACCATTAAGAATTATTTTTCATGAAACCAAGCGGGAAAAATGTTCAACTCATTCAAAATTAAAAGTTGTCCGCAGTTTTTTTTAAATATAACAGTAATTTAATGTGTTTCATTTACTGGATATACCTGCTTTGATAGATTCAATATTAAAATATAAAGTTAAGTTCCAATAACTGGTATTTTAGTGCTTATCATAGAAAATGCAAGATATGTTGTAAATGATTATGTAATGCCATGCCTGATTTTATAATCTAGTAAATTGCTTAGATGTCAAGATTATCTGTATATTTCTTTGGTGTTTGTTACATTTTTATCATTTTTCAGATAGTTGAGTGGAAA
Organism: Ruditapes philippinarum; assembly: GCF_026571515.1. Classification (NCBI taxonomy): domain Eukaryota; kingdom Metazoa; phylum Mollusca; class Bivalvia; order Venerida; family Veneridae; genus Ruditapes; species Ruditapes philippinarum. The sequence goes on from NW_026859938.1 coordinate 89,086, forward strand.
TTAATGATAAAACTGTCCTGTTTGAATTTTCATTTCAATTAATGTCTAGATACCGTTTACTTTAGGTACTAA